>NC_056743.1:1846517165-1846642165 GCF_019279795.1 Protopterus annectens | reverse complement strand
ACATGATTCCCCTCCCATGAGGGCTAGGAGTGCTAAATTGGGAGTGAATTTGCAATTACCCATGCATTCATCAAAATTACATTTTAATACAGTAAGAGAGGTACTTTGCTTTATGTGGAGTTGAAAATGGTTCCAAATAAGTAGCATTCACTGTGATACATACCTATCCCTGCAATATATTCTATTTAGTTTGCAAGTTTGAGATCCATCGAGCAGGTTTTTCTGATACCACTGGACTTGTGAATGTTTAACAGGTCTGACAGAATAGCATCTTTTGTGGTACTATTCACGAGACAGTTTGTCTTTCTGTAGTCTGTGTGATACTGAGAAAAGAAACACAGTTTTGAGACTATCTAGTTAGTTTTTTATGGTTTAGGCCTTTGTTTTCTGATTTTTTTTTTTTGGTTTTGTGAAAAAGTGTTGTGGTCATACTGGGTGGGAAAAGTGTTTGCACAGCTACATACTGAAAGAGCATTACACTCAATGAATGTTTAATGAGTGCAGAGTACAGTAGAATGATTCCATCCCTGGACATGGATGCCATATCTTTATATATAAGCTAGATGATGATAAACAAATGCTTCCTTACAATAGTGGATACATGGTGATCAATGGATAGTTTACTGTTGCTATAGGTACCCAGATCCCAACTATGGGATCAATTTTCAGGGGTGTGCTGCCAATGATATTTACAAGGGGAGTTATGCTTGCTATAGGATATGATTATACATTTCTCAGCATTTAGCTTTAGTCTATGGTTTTGACATTAACTATTTGTCGGGGATAAGCCCTCTTGGAAGATCTTGGTGTCTTCTGTGGAGTTTATGGTGGCACTTCATTTGCAGTCTTGTGCAAACTTGGTCAGCTACAAAACCATAATGTTAACTTTGACCTCTGAGAAGTAAATAACAAAGGTGCATGTCCAAAGGACTGATTCCTGGAGTACACCCTTGGAGACAGGTCTTTTAGAGGAGGTATTGCTACCTATTTTTACATCCTAGGTTCTGTCTGTTAGCCAGTTTGTTACCTAATAAGTTACATATCGATTGACATTTAGCTGGAATAGTTTTATTCATGATTCCTGAGTGTGGGATGCTGTTGAATGCCTTTTTGAGGCCTAGTTATGGGGTGCATACTGATTTTCCCTCATCTGTTGCTTCAGTAACCTTTTCAAAAAAGTCATTCAGTTATGTAGGCAGGACGTGGCCTTGACAAATCCAAACTGGGTTGGGTGAAGAGTCTGAAACTTATCTATATCCTTATTTTTTATTCTATAATGATCCTTTCCACAGCTTTGCAGATGAGATTATCAGTCTTATGGTTATATAATTACGTGAGTCTGTTGAATCCCTACCTTTGTGCATGTTAATGACTGCTGGTGTCTTCCATTCATCCAACATGAAGCTTGTTTTGAGGCTGATACTCAATAGCCTCTGTAGGAGGTCTAACAAGTCATGTTTCAGGCTGGTCAGTAAGCGGACAGGTAAGTTATCCAGCCCCATGCTTCAGTCTCCAGTTTTATGGTGAATGCAACATAACTCTGGTATGATTTGACCAAGGGAGAAGTTACATTTGGTGGGGAATCAAAGCTGCCCATATTTTTAAGGACCAGGTTTAGGACTGTATCACCTCTGGTTGGGGTGTGATATAAGTGGTCAAGGGAATTTGTAGAGTTGAAGTCCAGAAATAACTGGTTATACCTGTTTGAGGTTGTATATGTCTCCCAGTTGTTTTGTGACTGAGATAGCTGATACTGAAGTGCATGAAAAGTTATTGATGGAAGTAAACTTAGTTCTTGAAAAGACAATTCAGATTACTAAAGAGTCTGAACTAGTAAGGGGACAAAATATTAATATGGGGAAAGCAAATGATGTATGCAAGGTAAATTGCAAAGGAAATGGAAGCTTCAGTAAAAAGCATGATGACAGCTGGAAAATAGATGGGATGTAATCATTAGATGCATCGTCAGCAGATTGAAACATACGACAGAAGGTGCAAGAAATATAACAAGATGGGATGGTTTGCTGTTGTGAGTAGAACTAACCTGGTAAAAGAAATAGTCACTGAGAATAAAACTGACGAAGATGATCAGAAAGCATTTTTTCCCTGAGTATAGTCACTTATATGCCAAACACTAAATCAGACTGACAAGTCAAACTCCCAGTACTTAGAACTCAGGTCAGCTTTAAAATAGATACCAGAGCTGATATTATTGTACTGACGTGGTACATAAAGAAGAATTTTAAAGTGTCCTCAGCTGCATGAAACAGAATTAGACATGTATAGGCAAAGTCAAGCACATATGAAAATTTCTAGACATGACTGAGTAGAAGGCACACCAGACTGAGTTCTGGATCTGTGTATCCAAAAGCCTAAATCTGAATAATCTACTTAGCAGAACTGGGGAATACAAATTAGAAATGATTGACAGAAGAAATTAATGTGAATGAGTTTAGATGAATTGGTTAATTGTGAGCACGGAAAAGAAAAAAATAAATCCAGATGCTGTCCCATATAGGTTCATAGGTCCATAGAAGGTTACTACGCTAATAGCCCTAGAGCCATTACAAGCCTAGCCATATTTATCCCGAGTTGCCCCAGTTGTCAGCGGTTATGTGACCACACCTAGAACAGTAACATTTCCAATTACCTTTAAAGTAGAGGCAGAACAAAAATGTAGACAAGCACTGGACATAACTGAATGTGTAACTAATCCTGCCGAATGATGAGCATCAGTGGTTCTGGCTTGCTATAAGTATGGTACTGTGAGAGTATGTGTTGATTTAAGAAAGGTAAATGATGCTGTTATGAAGGAAGGAAGGGTTCATTTCACCTGCCTTTGGGGATATTGTACTAAAGCTGGTTGGTGCCATATTGTTCTCCATATTAGATGTTTCAAGTGGATTTTGGCAAATGTCCCTAAAGATGTGCAGCCAACAGCTTATTAACTCCATTCCTTCAATTGGAAGGCACTGCTTTAAAAGTCTGCCATTTGGTAGAACTTCAGCACCAGAGATATTCCAACATGAAATAAGCAATATGTTAAAAGGGCATGAAGGTGTTGTTGTCATGGATAAAGTGCTGGTGTTTGCTCTGGATAAAAAGACATGGCATAAGACTGGAGGCAGTGGTCAAAGACATTAAAAGCTCAGGTATGAATCTAATTAGAGACAAATATAGTTTTGCTAAGTCCAAAATTAATATTTCAGTCACATCATATGTGATAGTGGAATTAAACCAGAATTAAGCAAAGCCAAAGGCATGTGTGGAAGTAAAATACTCAAATGCCATAAGTGAGCAATGTCAGGCACTAGGCATTGTAAATGTATTGAGAAAGGTTGTACTAATCTGCCCACAGGGATGCAACTATTAACAGATGTAGTAAAGAAGGAAGTACCCTAGGATCGGTGGAATGCCCAACCTCAAGCCTTTAGGAGAGTCAAATAAATTTGATGTTTAGGCTGCCCAGTATCATAGCTGACCTGGGTTCAGTTAGTAGTTCTGCCTACTGATGGAAAAACAGGGAAGGATGGGGGGAGGGCAGTCCTGTGGGTTTATCTGGTTGTGATCCCTTGGGGACATCACTATCAAAGAGTTTGTCCAAAGGGGGAATAGGTTAAAGGCATGGCTGAGCTGCTATGGATGGGTCCACTGTCCAATTGCCCTGGACTCTATCACAAGAACCATGAAGAAGGGAAGAAGGAAAGAAGGAAAACCCAGGGTTGGTTATAAGCAACCCCTCTTTACCAGTTAGAAAAATGACATCTGCTCCACCAACCCACAAGTTATGATGTCATTAGTTATGTTATAGGTACTGCTTTAATCCAGATGGATGGACACATCTTAACCAAATTTTTCCAACATGCTAATGGATGCAAAATAAAGATATTCACAAATGGAAAAAAGAGCGCTTTGCAAGTCTATGGTCATGTGAGAAATTCCCAAGATACTTATTGGGGCCTTAGACTTTCCAACTCCTGACTCACCACAAACCACTGGTTCCATTGATTAATCCCTAAGACTTGGAGAAAGTATCACCAACATATCAGGGAATGCTTATGATATTGGTATTTATTTTATTTAATGTATTTAATATTTGTTAACCGGGAAAGTCTGACTGAGAACAAAGCCAATTTTCAGTGGAGGCCCAGGGAGAAATGCTCCAGATGCATGTCTTTGTAACTGTATGATATGTAATGATATACTTTGTAACAGTATGATTCCATGTCAGAACTATCCATATACCTGGAAACCAAGTTATTGTGGCTGACATGCTATAAAGAACCCAGTACCTAACCAGACACTGCTTGACACCAAAGAAAATGTTGCTGGGTGTGTGTAGCACATTTTAAGAAATTGACCAGAAGTTGCAAACTAAAACGATACCAAATGTGACAATGAGCTACAGATGGCCATTTGACATGCAGGGATGGATGGTCTAACCACTGGATACAGACAAATTATTTGTTATATAAATACACCATCAGATATTGTTTTCTAAATATAATGGCCTGATATTTACCAAGATGGATAAATTGTAGCTTATCTTTAATATCCTGAAGTGCTCAAAAATTTATGGACATCAAGACTGTCCAATGTGTCATAAAAGAGACAGAATATCTGTATGGCAGCTCAATATCACCATGGACATTGCACAAATTGTGTCTACACACCTCGTTGGCATAATACACAAACAATCCCAAAGGAGAGATACAAAATCATAAAATAGCAGGATATGTGAGCAGAAATGGCAATGTGGAAGATGGATACCCGCACATTTCTAATAGTTGTAGGAGTATCAGAACTGATAAAACGAATTTATAATTGCACTTAAGTATGCTACAAATACATGTAACCAAGAATGAACTGCACATTGAAGCAATTCTGGGCAGACTGCATGTTCAGAGAACAGCACTCCTGGCTAATATCAAACAGAGAAACAATATTACTTTCCATGAACTTTAAATGTACCCTGACTTAGGAATGAGGGACATTCCCATTGCAGTATTAGAAAACCCAAAATATTTGTAGAAACTAAAAGAGAAAACCATTGCTACCAACTATGTACCTCAAAGTCTATGGCAGAGAATAGCCACCAATATATGTGAGTTCAAAGGAAAGAGATACCTTGTTGTAGAAGACAATTACTCTTGAAATATAAAATATTATACATACCAGCTATGATTGTCAGCAACGTATTTCCATACTGAAGATGTTTTAACAGATATGGCATACCAATTGAACTAATCAAAGATAATGGCACAGTTTGTATTGACAGAGATCCAACAGTTTGCAAAGGATTGTGGTTCCTTTCATACTGCATCAGGTACTCGATATCCACAATCCAATGAAGCTGCTGTTTAGAAAGCAGTTTAAGCTTCTAAACTTAATCTTTGCCAGCATGGTCCTCACAAATGTCTTTTGTAGTGCTACTGGAGTAGGCCATGGTTGGTAAACAAATCCAAACTGCCACACCTATGTTGGAATCCAAAATGAGACCAAAAATAAATTCCTTTCAAAGGTGTCAAGACAAAGTTCCAAAAGTCAAACTATTCCTACAAGCACTTCTGTAACAGCTATTATTCTACCTTGGCTCTATCTGTTCTTTAACCTGGCCAGTCAGTGCTACAGAGTGAGGAGGGAAAATGTGAAATACTGTTAAAGTACAAAGAGTGGATAGGTTCATAGGTTCATCCTTTGGAGGGAGAACTATGCCCATTTTTTTGTGCCTCCTCTGTCGATCAGATGATGCGAGGTAACCCCCCTGTATCTATTCTATCCATTCCCATTGGTCAAGATTGATCAAGATTCTCTTGAAGCAGGCTGCCTCACCTCTGCCCTTTCAGTTCCACGGCATAGTCCAGTCTGGTGATGAATCTATCCTCCAGCACGTCCTATTAATAACCCGCGTCCTGGGAATCGTGGTCTCTGGGTGGCTTTGAGGGGATCTATCTTTTTGGATGAGGAGATTTTCATCAAAAACTGAATATAACTGGAGTTCTTTCATCGGGGGCAGCATACAGATTTTTTGAGACCCTTTATCCTTTTTGGTGAGGAACTTTTGGCCCCTCCAGCTGCTGCAAGTGTCGGGTCAGATCTAGATGTGAATCCTCATGATAAGGGTGGCAATGTAGAAGGTCTTCCTAACTACTTTAGCAATATAAGTGAGTGTGAAAAGGTTACTGTCAACCTGGGTTTCCCAGGTCCTAATAACTTTTCTGTGTTGTTCAGGGGATTGCCACCTATATGTAAGGGTAACCTTATTTTTCCCTGCAAACTTTGTCAGCCATAACCCTCCTGTGTTTGCTTGTACTTCAGAAAAAGTAGATGCCAAACAGAGTGGCCCAGGACTGAGCCCCCTGGGACACCACTTGGCTTTGGCTTTGAGAGTCTGATGGCCAGCACAGCAACTCTGACCCTGTGGGTTCTGTCTTTGCAACCAGTTTGCAACCCATCTTGTAATGTTTTTTTTTTTAAGTTGTTTTTGAGTTTTTTTCCGAAAGGAGGTATTGTATCCATTATGATCCTCTCCATGGCTTTGCAGATAAGGCTTGTCAAGCTATAATGGGATGTAACCAGGGTCTGTTTGCACTGAACCTACAGCCAGCATGTTGGTGTCTGTAGGATCAGTAATCTTCACATCATTTGAGATTTGATACTAATTCTGAGCATATCTGTTCCTTTCCAGGGTTTCTGACATATAAAGAATGCCTTATGGTTGTCTTTTCTTTAGAGTAAAAACCTTTCTCCTTTTGTTTGTAGAGTTTGTTTATGGCTGGGGTCCACCAGGACTGGACACTTGCCTTGGTACAAAGAGTCTTTTGTTTTGCTTGATTGCCTGATCCATGCAGCCCTGCAGTGCTGGTAGAAGGCATTTGTAAGTGTTTGAGTAATGTTAACGATCAAGTATGTTTTCTCCTCTTGTATGAATTCCAGGAACTTTTGGCCAGAGGTGTTTGGCTTTAGTAGTGTCCCTATATCTATTAGGGGAAGTTTGTCACTAGTATGATGGTGTTCAGAGATTCATTTATCCTCCCAGTGTTTCAGGAAGCCATATGAGGTTCCTGAGTTTGTGAAAAATGGGGTGGCAAGAGCCTTTGCAAAAACCGAAACAGGGTGACAAAAGCAAGCCCCCCCTTGCGCAGCGCGGCTTGTCCATCATGTCATCATCAGCAGACAGACAGGACATTGATCCCTTTTGAATGACACCAGAGTTTTTGTTAAAGCAAGCTGATCATCTTCTCTCTGTATTGTGGCATCATTCTTGGTGAAGGTAGGATACTGCTCAAGGTCAGGGTCATACCTTCAGGGCTAGCTAATCAGAGAGAGTCTCTCTCCTCTATCTTTCATGTAGTGACCCACAATCCTCCATGGTACAAATGGATGCTGGTGCTATTATAAGATGTAACTGGAAACATAGCCAGACAATTCTTACGGTGTGTTAGCCAAAAAGTTGCATATCAGAGCACTGTGCCCTGGATATGAACCAAGGATGATAAGGTCCTGAGCCATTTCAATTATACTGATTACATCAAATGTACTGCTATAGCCTAAATGAGATACAGGCCTGAGATGACTTATACAGCTGCTCAAAGTGCATTAATACCTGAAGTGATTGTGCCAAGAAGTTCCTGGTTGAGACTGTGCTCTCAAAATTGGAACAAAGCTGCCTGGACTGATCCAGCTACCCTTTCTTCCATAGGTTATTACCCAGTGCAGGTTACCAGTAATGACCATGGTGAAGAAATGGTACTGTAAAATATAGTGTCTGGTTAAAAATTCATGACTACATCTAAAAGATGATTTTGAAAAGGTACTAGTCAAAAAATGAGTACAAATTTTAAAATCCTTTCCAAGCTTTTCCTATTGATTTCAAGAATATCAGTTATGTGTATCTGCCATTATGCAATCTTAATATAAGTCACATAGAGAGAATGTTTTACACACGCTCTCTCTCTGTCTTTGGGGTAACAAGATGTAATGATTGCAGGACTGGGTATAGATTTCCAATCTGTTTATGTGCTTTTTCTCATTTTTTAATTTCTCCAAGTCTTTTGGGTTTCTATTACCATGACAGAAATGGACCCCATTTCTAAGTCAAAGTACGATTAAAGTTCATGAAATTAGTATTGTTTCAAGTCTTTGATGTCAGCCAGAAGTGCTTTTCGCAGCACCCATAATGTGCCAAGTAATGACTCCTTCTACAATTCGTATGGCATTACATATATTGACAACATATCTAAATACAATTCTAGATTATTTTTTATAAGACCCATTGCTCATACTACTTGTTGGAACTGTCTAGGTATATTTCTTCCACATTGCTCTCAATTCTGCCTGCAAATCCTGATATTTTATGACTTTGTGTTTCTCTGTATGCAAGACACTATAGTCACTCGGTGCAGTGATTTCAATACTCAATGCTACTGTTGCCTTCTTTTCATGGACCACTATATATGGTTTTCACACATCTGTCTTTTGAACTGTTGGTAATGGGTGATCTCAGATGTCATCATTTTCTATGATGGTTTGTGGCTCATGTTTCCAGTGTCCGCTATTTCAATGCCATAATGTTTACACAATCCCCAGTGCAACAGCCTTGCCACATTACTATATCTTTCAGTATACAGTCCTTCTGTCATTAGTATGTCACAAACAGCAATGAGGTGTGCGACTGTTTCCAGTTCTGTTTTACAAAACCTACATTTGTTTTTTCCACATGTTCAATGGACTTTGTAAACTGTGAATAGCCCATAATCTAGTGACGCCAATATTAACCTTTCAATTTTGGGTTTGAACTAACCTCTCCTTAACCATTCCTGAGTTTGACCTTGATCAACATGAGGCTCTTCAAATGTTTTCTATACTTGCAACTTTATTTATGCATTTTCCACATTTCTTGCTTACTCATCTGATCCTTTACCTTATATTCTTTCTTTTGTTTTTTGGCACAATCAGGTGCCACTTGATTTTTATCTACTTTTGGTTTGTTTGATATCCATTCTTGCTTGACATCGATATGCTTCTGCTAGACTAAGCAGGGAAGTCATTTTAGATTTATTCTCCTCATGTTTCAAAACTTTCACTACGTTTGGGTCATGTGATGTCAGCAGATATGTGTGTAGTCACCATGACTGCAGGTCTATGCATGTAATCAATTTCAAGAAGGCCCATACCACCTTCAGAATGTGGAATATATAATCTTGGTATGCACTGTTTTTTTATAAATCATTTAGTGAGCATGAAGCATCCTTCTTGTTTTCCTATCTATCTATGCAGCATGTTTTGGGGTCAGTCAATCACTCCAAAACTGTAAGTACAGACAGGAAGAATAAATTGATTAATAGCTTGGATTTTGTTCCTAGATGGCAACTCTGTTTTCAGGATTAATTTAAGTCTTCTAAAATATTCCTTACTAAGTTTTATTTGCATTTGTTCATGTTTATTGTTGATCCTTCATCAATTCCCAAATCTTTATGCACTCCCTACTGCTCAAGTTCTTTTATATTACATTCCTGAATGTCCCAAACTGATGTTTCTTCATGCTGCAGTTTTCCTGCTTTAAAGGTTTCTTTTGCACACTCATCAAGACCAAATGACATTCATATATCATCTGAAAAAGTTTTGACTACCTGAAGTTGTGCTCTCAGCTCCTCACCTGATGAGCTATACCGTTTTAAATCATTAACAAAGAGAAGATGAGAAGTCTTTACATTTTGTTGTTTTCTAGGAGCCAAATTATAGCCATGGTCTAATCTGTTAAATAGACAGCTTAATGGGTTAAGCAAGAGTCAGAATAGCAGAGGTGACAGGGAGTCACCCTGGAATATCTCCCTTTGGATTTTTATCCCTGGAATAATAATTTGTCCTTTATCATGGCTTAATTGCAAAGTGGTCTGCCACTTTTTCATGGTCACTGTAACGTAGTTGATCAGTGTAGGATGCATGTCACACATTTTTAAGCACTCTTTTATCCATGAATGTGGGATACTATCAAATGGTATTTTGTAGTCAATCCATGCCATACTTAGATTCTTCTCATTTCTTACATGACCCCATTATGACTTTATTTAGCAATAGATGATATTTTGTTCCAAATGACTTTCTTTTATTGCCCTTTTGTTCTACTGTCATGATTGAGTTTTCTTCTAAATGACTATAAACTCTGTTGGCATCAATTCCAGTGTATAGTTTATATGCAGTTGGGAGGCAAGTTACTGGTCTATAATTTCTAGGGTAGCTTGCAGGCTCACTCTTAAGTAGGAGCATTGTTTTTCCTGTTGTTAGTCAGGTTGGTGTCTGTTCAGGGTGCACATATAAATAGTTCTTAGTCAAGGCTAAATCTTCATGCAGAGATGTTAATACTTTGAACCAGAAGTTAAATGCTGCACCTGGACCTGGTGTTTTCCAATTAGAGGCTTTTCTTAACCTTGTTTCAAGCTTTCTGACTGTTAGTTCATCCCCTTTCATACCCTCTACCTTTGAACTTCTTATACTTTCTTTTACTTTTTCTTCTATCCATTTAGCATCTTTGTTATGTTCCAGGAGATCTTCATAAATACTTGCCCAAAAATGTATCTATTTCTTCTTTTTTGAGTGGTCTTCCAATTTCTTTTACCTTGTTTCCCAATTCTCCATCTATCTAGATGTCTATATAGATAAAGAAATAGAGATATACACACACACAGTCACTTAGGTGTATATTATCTATAGATGTGTGCACATGTGTGTGTGTGAATGTGCTTCTACCTTTAGGAATGGTTAGTCTTATAAGGAATATAGTTCTCAGATTTCTGACCTGAGGAAGCTATGATGCCAGCACTGCTGTGGTCATGTGAGCCACCAAGTGTAATGGCTACTTGAATTGGCTGCTTGGCTACTGGACACACTTAATTCATTTGTTTTCAGTGGTTTCTTATTAAGTGTCCCATCAACACTTGGTTCAGGTACTGTAGTACAAATTAATATGATTGTTTTAATTTTTTTCGGATGGTATGAGTAAATGGCAGAATAATTAAAGATAAACTTGGTAAGGTTCTTCAGTCCAATGAAGGCAGGGAAACCAGAATGACTACATTCTGTCTGGAAATAGAAAAAGCTAAGGGAAACCAAACATGCATTATTAAGTTAGGAGAAGAGTTGCAGAGGAAAATGTTTGGTTTGGAGAAGTAGAAACTGCACAGTGGATAACAAACTTGTGTAGATCTTCTGGTGGACTAACAGTATGACAGGATTCAAATCCCAGTTAGAGAATTTCAGGATTATAGGCCTAAAATATTGGGTGGAGGGCTGAGATGTAAATCTCTAATCTGAGGGTTATATACTACATTTTACAGAGGGATATGATTTACAAGTTGATAGGACATACGGAGATAGAAGGCTTTCTATTAATGGTGATCACCATAAGCATATCATAATTAAATGCTACAGATTTTGTTTAAATGATTACTTAATCAACATGACAGCAAAGAGGAATGGTTTTATCATTGTGGGATGCAAGGGGAAAGTAATGGATAGTATTCCCTCAAGTTTATTTTCATTAGACGCCAAGCATGGCATAAGAGGCATATGGGGGCAGTAGTCTGCAATGTTTATCCCACTTTTTAAAAGAAAATTGATTTGATAAAGCCTTTGAGTCACGAATGAGCTGCGCTCGGGCTCATTTCACTCCCCTCCCCACCCCCATTCTCACCCACCCCTAATCAATTTCCTTTATAGTTAACCTTCCTACCTCCGCCCCCACTGCCTCACTTACTTTGTACATTACCCTATCCTGTTCTTTCCTTATCTCACAAGATCCTCCTATAACTTCTCATATTACTCCTATCTCCTCTTTCTACTTACTCCATGCTGCATTCCTTCCTACTTTACATTATCATCCTCTCTATACACTCACTAGTCTATCTGGATTTACACTCACATTTCATTCCACTATAATTCTGTATTCCTTTTCATCTCCTCTTCTTTCTATTCTTACATCCTTTATTCTTATGCACCTCTACGCCAGAAGAATGTAGAGTCCCTGAAATCACAGACACTCAGGTTAAAATAGCCCTCTCCAAAGCCAAAAACACAGCATCAATGGGACTGGATGGTGTCCCATGCTGCATCCTAAATGAGCTCAAAGATGAACTAACCCCTCACTTAAACACACTGTTCAAACTCAACCTCTCCACAGGCTACGTACCCATTGAGTGGCACACAGTAACGGTTATTCCACTCCACAAAGGTGGAGCCACAACAGACCCTGGGAACTATTGCCCTATAAGTCTGACTAGCTTGGTCTGCAAAGCTAGGGAATGCATCATCATGGAACTCATTAACAGAGACATTGGGAACATCCAAACACTGGACCCTACCCAGTTCAGCTTTGTTAAGGGCAGATCATATCTCCTAAATCTGGTGGACTTCTTTGAGACAGTTACCAAGGCTATAGATGAGGGAATGGTGGTACACACAGCCTACCTAGACCTCGCAAAGGCCTTCAACACCATTCCCATTCTGGTATTATAGACATGCTCACCAGTGTGAACATAAACCCCTATGTCACAAGATGGGTTGCCAACTGGCTCATGGACAGATCCCACATAGTAAGAGTTGCAGGAGCTAGGTTTGACTCTAAACTGGTTACAAGTGGCATTCTCCAGGGCTCAGTCCTAGGACCCATCCTGTTTGGCATATACTTCTCAGAGGTACAGGCAAGCACAGGAGGACTATGGCTGACCAAGTTCACAGACGACTGCAAACTAGGGGCTATAATTGACTCTACAGCTGACACAGACATCCTCCAAAAGGGTCTCACTGAGACGGATACCTGGTGTCAAAATCATGGCCTCAAGCTAAATGCCAAAAAGTGCATTGTCACTCCCTTTGGAAAAAACAAAGTACCCACAAACTACCACATAGGTGGTAGTCCCCTAAATACGGAATACATAATAAGGGATCTGCAGAACTAAGTAAATAGTACTCTCACCTTTGATAATCACATTGCCAAAGTGGTTAGAAAATCCTTATACATGGCCCACCTAATCAGAAAAGGGTTCACATCCAGATCAAAAGAGGTCATTATGCCCCTCTATGCATCACTCATCAAACCCATCATAGAGTACAATGTACCATTTGGGATGTACCTTACAAGACACCTGCAACAGCTGGAAAGACGACAGAAGTACCTCACTAAGATGATCACTGGCCTCAAATAGATGCCCTATGCAGCTCGACTGAAGAAACTTCAGCTGTACTCTGTTGCATACCGCCTACTCAGAGGTGATCTCTGCCTGACATACAAGGCCATGTCCAACCCAGAATTGTTGGACATGCTCCATCTAAAGAAAAGCTTATCCCCTTGAGCCACACGCTCTAGGGATCTAAACTTCACCACAACAATAAATAAGACATGCTGGAGGGATAGCTTCCTGTCCCAGAGACTTCCCTTCGCTAACACTCTTCAAAAGAAACCTTGATGACTGGATGGGAAATAGAAAGTTTACCCCAGGGATCACTTCATTGACTCAGCTGGACAGAGGCACAGGTAACTAATCTAAGAGGGTGGCAAAAGCCAACACATTCTGGCTAGGCTTATAAATGCCTTTGGAAAGATAGCCTAGTACCTACCTATGAACCTACACCCTAAACTCTTACCACAATCAGTTTTATTTATAACCTTGTTTTCCCACTTCTTCACAATATGCTTCATTTTCTTTAACTCATTACTCTTCTATCAGGAAGCAGGACTATTCAACCCCAGACTGTTTGCCCCCAGGCAGTTCGACCCCAATGCATTTGATCCCAAATATATTCTTTTAACTACTTTATCATTAAGTTATTAATTAATCAATTATTCAATAATAACACTGTTAATTTTTCATTACAAATATATATTTTAATAATATTTTTATTTTATTTATTACATTAGTTAGTATAAATTTAACATTTAAATCTTTAACATATAAAAACTAGTGTTATGTTTTAACATATTATGACTACTATTACTTTATAACATACTTTATAACATATGTTTTCCATCAATTAAATCGATTTTTTTTATTTATATTATGTTATATTAACTAATCTATTATCTACTATAAATAATTTCTTTAAAATTTAATGAAATCAATTTTTTATTCAGGTTAATATGCCTTCTTCATCTTGAACATTTATACTACCACCAAAGTTCAAGCAGCAACATGCAATTTTTACCATTTCCTACCGTCTACCATCAAAGCACATCAGAACCTCAGGAAAGTGGATATGGATGTATGAGTAAATGCAAACACTCCTGGTTTCCAGCAATGTTGATAGTGTGTAGTGCTGCAGAGGACTTAACTTGATTGTAGAGCATAAAGACAAACATACACACAATACAGTCTAATTCATCTACAGTTCTGTTATTATTATTTTATTAGTTATTAGTTATGTTAACTAATCTATTACCTACTATAAATATATAGGATCATAGGTTAGTTCATTATCTACTATAAATAATTTCTTTATAATTAAATGAAATCAATTTTTATTCATTTTACAGTTATAGGACATTCTTTTGTCACATCTCCAAAATGTTATTGCCTGATCGTGGTTGTATTTCGCAAAGCAGTTATATATCCTCATGACTTCTTTTTTTTGTTTTTTTTTTTTTTGTGAGGCAATCTTTGGCATTTTCTCAGTAACTATGTGGATGCATGAGCAGTATATAACATTTTTTCTTTATGTCAAAATATCTGTGGCTTATTTTTTCTTGCTTTGCCATTTCAGTGGGGCCAAACTGTCTGGGTCGAACCGTCCAGGGTCAAAACATCCCGTACCCCCCTGGACTACATGAAAAGAGACATGGAAGAGCTCTCTGATCTTGTAGTCCAGACAGGTATGGCCCTAGCCCTGAGTAGCATCCTGCCATCACCCAGAATGACACCGCAGTACATGGACAAAATGCTTGACTTCAACAACTGGCTAAACTTCTGGTGTCATTCTAGGGGGGTCCAGTATCTATATGCCTGTGATGATATGGTTGACAGACCATGATGCTTTGCCAGAGATGGCCTACACCTGTCATCCCTGGAATTCCAGATACTGGCTAAGGCTCTTGCCCCCAATAGTGCCTTTTTTACACAAGGCTCAAATGACAAATTCACCACCATAACAGGAACAGGCAAGCAAAAACTGGGGGTAATGCTACTCAATGCTAGAAGTCTAAATATCAAAATACACTCCCTCGAGGCACTCCTTAAAATGGAGAACATTGATTTCTGTGCAGTGACTGAGACCTGGTTCAAGGCTCCAGAGAGCGCCGCTGCATTACCAGGCTATAACTCATATCACACTTTTTGACCATCTAACCCAGACCAGAACACCAAAGGTGGAGGTGTGTCCATATTCATTAAGGATATCCACACCTGCAAGCTAGTTGCTCAGCATAATGCATCCGAGGTTTTCCAAGTGCAACTAACTCTGGGCAAAACTGAAATCCAAAGTGTAGCTTGCTACAGATCCCCCACCATGCCCCAGGATTCCCACTCCTCTTTTCTTGATATATGGAAAATATTAGGCTTCAACCAAACACCCTAATAATGAGTGATGTCAGCTACCCTACCATTAACTGGGAAAACTACTGCTGTACTAGCTCCTTTGCTCAATGCTTCCTGGAATTCATAAATTCCAATCCAATGGATCAACTTATCCACGTCCCCACTAGGGGCAACAATATCTTAGACCTAGTCATTACCAACATGAGTGACCAGTGTTCGACACCTGAAGTTGACTCCTCGTTGGTCAGATCCAATCATAAGCTAATCACCTTAGATACCTACATCCTGCCACCACTGCCCATTAAGGAAACCATGGTAAAAAATTTCTCCAAAACTAACTTCATGCTTTTTAAGACAGAAGTAGCGAACTTCAAGACACCTATGCAGATGGACAATACAGTTACAACTGCTGAATCTTACACAAATGTGCTCAATAAGCACTTATAGATCATGCTATCCCAAACAGAACCAAGATGCTATCCTCCAAAAAAAGGAAGCCAGTCTGGTGGTCGCCTGCCATAAACAAATTTTACAACAGAAGGAAGAAACTGTTGCAAAAGAGAGTAAAATCCCATGAGTGGAGGAGCTCCCTGGTCAGCCTCAGTAAGAAGCTGAGATCCCTTATAAGATCCTCCAAAGCTAGCTATGAAAACAAAATTGCCAGTGATTCTAGGGACAACCAAAAAGCATTCTATAACTATTTCAAGAATCTCAGTGGCAACACCCAGCTCTGCTCTGAGTTACAGCAGAACGGCATTAAAATTACAGAACCAACTGATATTGCTAACATCCTGGTAAATAGGTTCAGTGCTAACTTTACTCCCCCTCTCACCCCCTTAAGGGCCCATATCTATACAGGAAGAGTGCAGAGTCTCTGTAATCACAGCTATGCAGGTAAAAGATGCACTGTCTAAAGCCAAACACACAACATCCATGGGACTGGATAACATCCCAGGCTGCATTTTACACGAACTTCAGAATGAACTGGCTCCCCACCTCAGCACCATGTTCAATTATAGCCTCACATCAGGCTTTGTGCCCACTGAATGGTGCACAGCAACAGTTATCCCACTCCACAAAGTGGGAGCCACCACTGATCCTGGGAATTATCAACCTATTAGCCTGATGAGCCTGGTCTGTAAGGCCATGGAACATACGTTTTCATCATGGAACTCATAAACAAAGACATTGGTAACCTTCAAACTGTGGACGCCACCCAGTTCTGGTTTGTGAAAGGCAGATCATGCCTTCTGAACCTGATCAACTTTCTTGAGGCATTCACCAAAGCCATAGATGAGGGTAAGGTTGTTCACACAATCTATCTTGACATCACCAAGGCTTTTGACACCAACCCCCATTCTGAAATTATAGCTAAACTCATTAAACTAGGTATAAATCACTACATCACTAGATGGGTTGCCAACTGGCTCACTGACAGAACCAACACTGTAAAAGTTGCAGACTCCAAATCTGACTTCAAACCAGTGACAAGTGGAGTACCACAGGTTTCAGTCCTGCGACCTGTTTGGTATCTACTTCTCTGAAGTACAAGCTAACAGAAAAGGCCTTTGGCTAATGAAGTTCACAGATGACTGCAAACTAGGAGCCATATTGGAGTCCCCAAATGATGTGGAAATCCTACAGAAGGGCCTCACTGAGACAGATGCCTGGCATCAGAGCCATGGCCTCAAGCTCAGTGCCAAAATGTGCATTGTCAAAAAGTGCACTGTCATCCCCTTTGGTAAAAACTCTGTACCCATGAACTACCACATAGGTGTCAGTCTTTTAATGTGTGATAAGACACCTTGGGACAAAGGTGGACAGTAGTCTCTTTTTTGGTAATCACATCACCACAGTAGTCAGGAAATCCTTCTACATGGCATACCTCATCACAAAAGGGTTCTCATCCAGGAAAGAGAGATCATTGTTCCCCTCTACTCAGTACTCATTAGACCCACTATAGAGTACAACTCCCCTTTTGAAATGTACCTCACAAGACATCTACAGCAGCTGGAAAGGCCACAAAAGTACCTCACAAAGAGGATTACTGGCCTCACACAGATGCCCTACACTGACCATCTCAAAAAACTCCAGCTTTATTCCGTAGCATATCGCCTACTCCGAGGTGATCTCTGCCTGACATATAAAGCTATGTCAAACCAAGAGCTGTTGGACATGCTACACCTAAAGAAATCCCAATCCCTCCGAGCTACATGCTCTAGGGACCTAAACCTTGTCACCACAATTAACAGGACATGCTGGAGGGATAGATTCCTGTCCCAGAGACTTCCCATACTCTGGAACAAGCTACCCATCTATGTCAAGCAAAGTTCCTCATTAGCACTCTTCAAGAAAAATCTTGATGAGTGGATGGGAAATAGGAAATACACCCCAAGGGTTACTTCTGTGGCTCTGCTTGACAGGGGCACAGGGAAATAACTTTCTTGGGTGGCATAAGACAGGGAACCTTGTTGTCTAGGCTTACTTAGGCCCTTGGGCTGATAGCCTAGTACCTACCTATGAACCTATGACCCTATCTGTATGCAGTTTCATCCCATGTGCCTTCAGTTTTGCATTCCATTACCCTATCCTATGCTGAAGTTCTTGCCTAGTGTCTGTCTGTAATGCCACATTGTCTGCATACAGCGACTTTTTTGATCTGTCCCTACCAACCTGTTTGCTAATGTAGTCCATCACCAGTATTAACAGTGGGCTCAGAGCTGAACCCTAGTGTGCACCCACTCCCACTGGGAACCCCTCTGTGAGACTGAACACTCATACTTAAGTGATTGGGTCCTTATACACAGCTTGCACTAATACTAGCAATGTTTCTGGGATTTTTAACCACCGCAAGACTGCTAAATTCAGCTTTCTTGGCACCTTGTCATACTCTTTTTCCAAGCCTAGGAATGCCCATTTGGAATCTTTCCTTATCTGTAGTTTAAGCTCAGCTATCTATTTCACTGGAAATATCAAGCCAGTTGTGCTGCATCCCGATCTGCATCCAAACTGCTCATCTCCCATCTTACTTTCTAATACTTTATGTATTCATTTATCTGTCACCCTCTCCAGAACTTCCATGTAATATGACAGGAATTTGATACCTCTGGACTGCCCATAGTTGTGAATGTCCCATTTGTTTTTGTACATTCGCACTAGTATGCTTATTCTTCAGTCATCTGGGATATGCCTTCCTCTCCACAGTGCTATGAGTATCCTTAGGAGACATTTCTCCCCTATCTCACCCAGCATGTTTATCTGCTGTGACCTCATCTGATCCTGCTGCTTTCCTTGACTTCATTTTCTTTGGGGCTGTTCTTACTTCTTCTAAGGTAGGATCCTCTTCTTCTCTCATCGTAGGCTGTTTCTAGGGGAGTACAGCTTCTGTGGGGTTTTCTTCATTCAAAAGCTCCTGGACATACTCCTCTTGTTTCCCTGTGATTTCCTGACTGTGGACTGGTGAGCAGGTTGTTGCTGGCATCCATTATTAATGGTTTCTGACTATCTTCTTTTTCTTTCTGTCTTTGTATTGCAACCTGATATAGTTTCCCTGTTCCATCTACTGAGTTACTTTTCATAAGCTGGTAGAGTGCTTCTGATGCCTTGTTCTTTGCTATTGCAACTCCCTTCTTAGCTGCATTGTTAGTCAGCCGATATTTCTTCCTATCTTGGCCCATGTTTTCTGTCTTCCACTTTCTACACTTTGTCTTTCTTTTGATAACTTCCTGGACTTCTGCATTCCACCACCTGCTTTTCATATGTGCCTTATTTCCATACCTGGCTCAACCACACATCTGTTCTGTGTCCCTTTTCTATGCTGTTTTGAGGTGCTGCAATTCTTCTTCAGTTCTACCTATTTCCTCTTCTTCTTGAGCTGCTAGAGCCCTGAGTAATTCCTTGAACTGTTGTGCTTTCTCTTCAGTTAATCTGACTTGCATGTTGGCAACTCTTGTGAGTGATCCAGTGACTACCTCTCTTTCTGAACCATGTATTGGCTGCTATCAAGACATTTGCCAGACAGAAGTATAGAATAGCTTCTCCTTCTTTATCCATGTTGCCCTATCCATGTGGACCAGGTACTCCTCATATCCTGTTCTCTCTGTCCCAATATGTGCATTCAAATTACCCATTATTAACACCAATTCATATTGCCCTCCTAACCTGCAACTGCTGTCTGAATATACTCTTTTCGAAACTATCACAGCCCTGTTGTGGGGTATCTAAGATTATGAATTGTGCCCTATCCTTACATTGGAGTCTGATTGTCATGAGTCTATTACTAATTCTGATGACATCCCTCACTGTCTTCTTAAGCCTCTCACTCACCACAATTTCCATGCCAATTCTAGTGTGTCCTTCTCCTGAGTAATAGACTCTGGATTCTCAAACTTAGTGTCGTTGCAGCACTGCCCTTCCATCTTGTCTTCTGGATACATAGGATGTGCAGCCTCCTCCTTGTCATCATGTTATCCACTTCCAGGTTGCATCCTGTCATGAACCTAGACTGAGTACAACTTTTAGTTAATGTTTGTCAGGTTGATTAGTTTTACCTTCAGCTTTTGCTCCACCCAGCTAATCTAAGCCAGGTAACTAGACACTGGCCAGCCAGTAGTTTAGTAACTTTTGGCTGCTTGGCTTTATGACAGACACACACTGGCCAACAGGGGGCATAGACAACCCTCCCACTGTTAGCATGGGTTCCTGTCATAGGTCATAGCAGACTGAATCCTCAACCCAGTTATCACCCATATCGATTTGACAACATCAGTCAACATGACCAATCATCTAGGGCTGTATTTTACACCACTGAGTACGCAGTACTGCCACAGCTTGCAGCCTGTGATTCACATTCTCCTATCATGAGGATAATGTGCACCATAGTAGGTGTCCAAAGTGGTTGGTTTATACAACTCTTCCCTCTATAGGGCACCATGTGGAGTCTGCCCACAATTCCATTCTTTGGTAAGTTTGAGATGGAAACACTCAGCATGTTTCTCAGAAGTGGAATGAACACGACAGACAGTGAGTACATGCAACTTCCAAACAGGTGCTTGCTGGAGGTTAAGATCAAACCTTGTACCTTGTGCATTGGAGGTAGCTTAAAACCTTAACTATTATGCCAGCTGGTTACTAGTGAAGGTATTAAATATCATGCATTCTGATGTGCCTGACACCCTGAATTGTGTAGGCGACTCTTTAGACAGGATAGACACACTGGATCAGGCAGTGCCTGTAATAGAATGTCTGTGGGTCTATATCAGAAGCTCGAATGGTCAAAAGATCTAATACTTTTTGATCAAGCTTTAAAGATCAAAGGCACTAAACAGCATAGACACGGAACAGTGATTTTTTCCTCAGGGGAAAAAAAATATCGCTTGGCCGTCATCAGAAGTTTGCCTTTTCTTTCACTGTGGTGCGATCTCGGAGTTGGTGGGGGTGATCCCCCACACTTTTTATTGTGTTTACATTTGTTTTTTTGTTTTTTTGCGGAGCAGCAATTTTTTTCTCCAGGGGAAACAAAAAATCACTGTTCTGTGTCTTCGCTATTTAGAGGTTCACTCTGTAAAGCTCGATCGAAGAGCACTCGCTCTTTTGTCCGTTTGAGCTTCTGATATAGACACAATGTCTACTGGGGAGGGTGGGCATCCATGTGGCCACAGAGCCGCTACATCTTCTGGTGTTAACAGACATGGCCATGCAAGATCCCACTCCTGTATTGACAGTAGTTTCACTGCTCTGTCATTGATTGCAGTGTATTCTCCCAGATGTGGTAAGTGATAGGGCTGTGGTCCAGACATCAATCATGGTTAGGCAGCACCCTGACTTCTAGCTAGAGTTGTGGAAGTAGCAGTGCAGCTCCTGACAGAGGTGGTATTTACATTTGGGGGTGATGATGCTGAAGTGATTACTCTGCCATGCACAGCTCAGACCCTTACAAGATGCCAGGATGTACTGCTTGCACAGTGCCTGACTATGATCATGCAGACACACACTCATTGAAAAAAAAACACTTGCCAATACCACCTCACTCACACTCATGCAAGCTATCTAAACATTATTGTTTAGTGCTATATATCTTTTGCCACTGGCCCTGAATACTGTATACACTGATAGATAGCATGTTTCTTACTCACACGCACTCACTTCTTAGGTGTCAGCAGTGCCCTCCTACCACACACCTCCAACCATTATGTTCCAATTCATTTGTGAATGATTATTTATATAATTGCTGAACCTCATTGCTTTTGGTTAATAGTGTAAGCAAATCAGTAAAAGCAGTAGGTATTTCAGTTTTACTTCTTGATATACTTGGGCAAATGAGGTTATAACAGATGGTGATCAATTGAAATGCTTGATGCACAGTGTTGGGTAGAATACGTAACTGTATTGCAAACTTCAGAGATATGAGCTATTACTGACATAAATGCAAACATTATATAAATGCTCTGCCTAGGGGTATATGCATATTTCAATTGAAAAGTACTCAGTTATGTAAACTTTTTATTTTCATTACAGATTTCACACTTATCTTGTCATTACTGCAGGTACAAATTGTGCACTTGGTAGCTGTCCCTGTCTGATACTATCAGGACACAGTCATTACATGGTTAAGTAAAGGCTGTGGAGTTTGACAGGCAACAGTTTTCCTAGTTGCATGTGCATGGGATTTTAGGGACTGTGTTTGCTGTCCTTTACCCCTTAGCCAGAGCCAGGGCATACTGTGCACGCCTCCATCTGCCAGCATCACCTACAACTGGTGGTTCTCCATCAGACTTCTCATCTGTATCTCCTGCTGCTGGCCTTGCCTGTGGTCCTTGAAACTGTGGTCCTGTCCTTGTTGAAGCTATTTCCTGGCAATTTTATTGTGTAACATGGCACAGACTATAATTATTTTGGCAGAGGTACATGAGTCATATTGCAGTGCACAACCTGATGTATCTAGACAACAGAACCTTTATTTGAGCATTCCAAACACATATTCTGTGATATTCCTAATTTGAGCATGGGTGTCATTGGATCTTTACTCAGTGGGTTGTGTGGACATCTCATGGGTGTCATGACCCCAAGCTCTGCTGCATAACCTGCATACCCCACTAAGTGCCCTTGAGTAATGTCACCTCCTTGTAAACCTGTTATACTACTCGCAGGAGAGACATATGCATGAGTCATGGAAACTGTCTGAGTTACCTGCACAGACATTGTAGATGATCTTTTAGGCATTACAGACAACTTGACAGTTTATAGAGTGGTAACCTTTTTTTTTTATGTACCTCCTTCCCTGTTCACTGGGCGGGGCTTTTATTTCTATGTGCGAGCAGTCTATGGCCCCCAACACTTCAGGGAGGGTGCTATTGTATAGAATTTCTACATGGTTCTCATACGTCTCACCCTCTTGGTGCAAGAAATCTGGACAAAGCCTGACAAAATGGAAGGGCAATGGCCCAAAAATAGGGACATTTTAAAAATAGGGACATTTTTTTAAATATTGTTCTTATAAACTTAGAAAGTTGTGAGAATAGCAGAGTTTGATTTAACATCCATTTTCTGAAGGATTTGATGTCTGAAACCAAAATGTACATCATTATTTAGTGATGTCAATCCTCAGATCATCCCAGTGATTTTCCAGAAAACCACAAATTTTATGAGAAACAGACCAAAAATATGAGCCAAAAATCTGGACATTCTGTGAAAGTCTGGACAATTGAGATGTATTCTCGCTCTCTCCTATGGAGTGTGTGTGAAATAGATTTGATCCCTTCTATGTTTTACTATTGCACTTAAAATCAGATGCAATACTTTTGAGGCTGATACATGTGACATACCTTTTATATCCCCTGTGGTTCTCTGGAAAGTATCAGTAGCTAGTATAAGTAATGGTGCACATACCTATGTTTCCATTAGGATAGGGTCTCCACGATTTCCCTGGGGCCTGAGGTGGGAGAAGATTAAGTTGCATATTTCCTCCAGCATTTCACTGTCCACCCTGTATCACTCAGCAGTTTCTGGTTAATGCAGTACATGATGAATCAAACAGGGTCTAACCACCCTCCTTCTTCTTGCCCAAGGTCTGCCAGTAACAGCACCCTGATTTAAAGCCTGTTGCACATACAGCATGATAATAGCAGCAGCACCCTGATTTAAAGCCTGTTGCACATACAGCATGATAATAGCAGCAGCACCCTGATTTAAAGCCTGTTGCACACACAGCATGATAATAGCAGCAGCACCCTGATTTAAAGCCTGTTGCACATACACCATGATAATAGCAGCAGCACCCTGATTTAAAGCCTGTTGCACATGCACTATGATAATAGCAGCAGCACCCTGATTTAAAGCCTGTTGCACATACACTATGATAATAGCAGCAGCATCCTGATTTAAAGCCTGTTGCACATACACCATGATAATAGCAGCAGCACCCTGATTTAAAGCCTGTTTCACACACAGCTTGATAATAGCAGCAGCACCCTGATTTAAAGCCAGTTGCACATACAGCATGATAATAGCAGCAGCACCCTGATTTAAAGCCTGTTGCACACACAGCATGATAATAGCAGCAAAACCTTGATTTAAAGCCTGTTGCACATACAGCATGATAATAGTAGCAGCACCATGAACTAAAGCCTGTTGCACATACAGCATGATAATAGCAGCAGCACCCTGATTTAAAGACTGTTGCACATACAGCATGATAATAGCAGCAGCACCCTGATTTAAAGAATGTTGCACATATAATAGCAGCAGCACCCTGATTTAAAGCCTGTTACACATACAGCATGATAATAGCAGCAGTACCCTGATTTAAAGCCTGTTACACATACAGCATGATGATAGCAGCAGCACCCTGATTTAAAGACTGTTGCACATACAGCATGATAATAGCAGCAGCACCCTGATTTAAAGCCTGTTACACATACAGCATGATAATAGCAGCAGCACCCTGATTTAAAGCATATTACACATACAGCATGATAATAGCAGCAGCACCCTGATTTAAAGCCTGTTACGCATACAGCATAATAATAGCAGCAGTACCCTGATTTAAAGCCTGTTACACATACAGCATGATGATAGCAGCAGCACCCTGATTTAAAGACTGTTGCACATACAGCATGATAATAGCAGCAGTACCTTGATTTAAAGCCTGTTACACATACAGCATAATAATAGCAGCAGTACCCTGATTTAAAGCCTGTTACACATACAGCATGATGATAGCAGCAGCACCCTGATTTAAAGACTGTTGCACATACAGCATGATAATAGCAGCAGCACCCTGATTTAAAGCCTGTTACACATACAGCATGAAAATAGCAGCAGTACCCTGATTTAAAGCCTGTTACACATACAGCATGATGATAGCAGCAGCACCCTGATTTAAAGACTGTTGCACATACAGCATGATAATAGCAGCAGTACCTTGATTTAAAGCCTGTTACACATACAGCATAATAATAGCAGCAGTACCCTGATTTAAAGCCTGTTACACATACAGCATGATGATAGCAGCAGCACCCTGATTTAAAGACTGTTGCACATACAGCATGATAATAGCAGCAGCACCCTGATTTAAAGCCTGTTACACATACAGCATGACAATAGCAGCAGTACCCTGATTTAAAGCCTGTTACACATACAGCATGATGATAGCAGCAGCACCCTGATTTAAAGACTGTTGCACATACAGCATGATAATAGCAGCAGCACCCTGATTTAAAGCCTGTTACACATACAGCATGATAATAGCAGCAGCACCCTGATTTAAAGCCTATTACACAT
Source organism: Protopterus annectens (assembly GCF_019279795.1). Classification (NCBI taxonomy): domain Eukaryota; kingdom Metazoa; phylum Chordata; order Ceratodontiformes; family Protopteridae; genus Protopterus; species Protopterus annectens. The sequence continues at coordinate 1,846,616,861 of NC_056743.1, read as the reverse complement.
ACAGCATGATAATAGCAGCAGTACCTTGATTTAAAGCCTGTTACACATACAGCATGATAATAGCAGCAGCACCCTGATTTAAAGCCTATTACACATACAGCATGATAATAGCAGCAGCACCCTGATTTAAAGCCTGTTGCACATACAGCATGATAATAGCAGCAGGACCCTGATTTAAAGACTGTTGCACATACAGCATGATAATAGCAGCAGCACCCTGATTTAAAGCCTGTTGCACATACAGCATGATAATAGCAGCAGTACCCCCCCAACATGTTCTTTTTTTTCTAAGTGTGATCATGCCTACATTCCAAAGAGTTTTAGAGTTCAGGGAAAATTACTACACTGAGTGTATACAACTGTTTTATAGCTTCCTGAATAGCTCTGCCATGTTGGATTGGTTATCTAGCATACACTTCATTTCTTTAGGCTGGGATTAGCATATTCTGTGACTTCCCTTTGTTTTTCAGCTGTACACAACATATACAGCTGTTTAGTGAATATTAAATAGTTTACTATCATGTTGGTGGCATGTCGCACCAGCAACATGATAGCTGCACTTAGCATAGCAGTTAATGAATCCATCCCAATGTCTTTTTATTCAACATATGAGGCAGAGATTGGTGCACCCTGCTTTCACAGCTTTCTATGTCCTGTAGATACAAAGTTTACTGCAAGGTTTTTCCTGTTGTGATGTTCAGTTATGTTAAACTATAAGACCTCTGCAGAACTACCTAAGTACTGTCTGCTTCATATAATGGCAAATGCCCTTCCCTGATCACATTGCATTCACTGCTAATTCTGAAGGAATTATATATAAAGGATAATTCACAGAATGCAATTACAAAAGCTTTAAGGGGCAGTATATCATTGTGATTAATGCATTAGAATATAATGCTGGTGTCCTGGCTTTGACACCAGTCACCTGCCACTGTCATGCTCAGATTCATGTTGAACAATCAAGACCTTTATCCTTGAATACTGATCTATCAAAAAAAAATGACCAAAATAAATAAATTTCATTGAACTTCAGAAGTAAGTTATTCTTGAAGGGGGCAAGCCCTAGTGTATGCGTTTGTGTGTGTGTGTGTGTGTGTGTGTGTGTGTGTGTGTGTGTGTGTGTGTGTGTGTGTGTGTGTGTGGAGGGGGTAACCCCACAACCCAATTCTGAGATCACACAACAGTGGAACAAAATGAGAACTGTAATCAGACCCAAAGTCTTTGACTGTAGATGAAGTTGAGGCCATAGTCTGTCTTATCAAATGAAAAGTTGGTGACTATTCCATTCAAATCTGCAGAAAGCAGTTTCTTCTGTTGTTTGAAAGAACCATAACTGCTGATTTGGAGATACTAATTAGATTTCTCACTACTTTACACTAGTTAGCAGTGAATTGCTCCAATGTAAATTACAGTAATATGAAGCTAAGGGGGAAATGTAATCTGCAAACAAGAAGATGACAAGATAGAGGGTAAAGATGTGAAAATATCCCTATTTATTGATGCTGTACTGATAAACTTGACAAAAGCCAAACAGGGCTTGATTACTGTTTTTTATGATGCCAGAGAAGTTTTGTACTTTTTGGACACTGTAATTAATAAACTAAGGCTAGAATAGCAGTGATAAATTACGCACCAGTGCAAAAGTCGAGACAAGAATGTGGGGCCATGTTTGAAGCCTGCTATATCAAATATTTGGGGGTTTAGTTGAGAAGGTCAGTACAATACAATATGAGTAAGGCTTATGATGAGCTAATACAGTGATTGAAAGAAATGGAAAATAATAGACTTGTAGCCAGAGAAAGCAAGCACTGAATTAGTTTGTACTAATGTATACATTTTGGTCCTTTCCAATGGATACTCTGGGGAATTTCTTTCATTCAATTAAAATATGACAATAGAACTTATTTGAGATGGTAAAATAAATATATATTGTCTTGGGACAGTTGGTACCTGGAAAAGAAATGGGCTAACTAAGAGGAGTGGATCCTTTCCATACCATTATGCAGTCCAAGTGAAAAGTACAAAAGTTGTAATACTTTTATGCTGACTTATCTGGTTTAAAGACGATAAACAATAAAGATTAAGAAAGAATTTCTTATACTATAGAAAGATAAATATAGGCTGCGGCGGTGCAGTGGTTAGCATTGTCACTTCACAGAAAGAGGTTCTCTGGTTCAGTTCTTGGCCGGTGTCCCTTTTGTGCAGAGTCTGCATGTCCTCCCTGCAGTTGAGTGAATGTTAAGACATGCAGGTAGGTGCATGTGTGGGTGTTCTTTCTTTGAAGGTTGGGTGCCGGGCTGGCAACTTGGCACTGTAAAACTCCACTGCCAATTATTAGTGGACTGGTGATCTGCTGTGGTGACCCCTAAATAGGAAAAGCCAAAAGACTTTGTATACTATAGGAAAATAAATAAGTTCCCTTATGTGGTGAAAGTGAAATCTATTGTCATTCAGATTGCACAATAGTGCAACTGAACAAAATTGCATTACTTTGAACTCAATCTGCACACAACATATGCTGATAATATTAATACAACAATAACACATATACTTATGCTAATCCAACAACAACAGCAACACATTGATGCAGTGCAGTAACAAGTACAATGACATGCACCAGGACTATTCCACTTACATGTCTTCATCAGTACCCAAAATATTGCACAGATAATATATTGCACAGATCAGAATCAGACAGATTTCAAATTGCATGGAATGCTAACTTGGCATATTGCACAGACAATAAAACAAGCTCTGTGAGTTTTAAAACAGTTACTGAATGCTAAGGATCTGGAAACTTGAAGTAATGTGCTATTTCTTTTGTATACAGCAATACTGGCACCTAAGGAGAAGGGTTTAGGGCTCAAATAGAGCAGTTAGCCTAGCACTTTCCTATGAATCTATGAACCTAGGAACCTATGATAAGACTAAAACACAAGGTTAATGTATTTGGAGCAGCCAAGATATAATGGTATGTGATGTATGCAAGTCCTACATTTCATTGCTAGACACCCATGTTTGCCATCCATTAGTGGTAGTATTTGTTGGAACAAAGCAATGTAAGTGAATATAACTGGAGGTTTTGTGTTTTTTGCATACTTGGTTAGTGAACAGTGTTAATTTATTTTTTATTTATTTGTTTACCATTTATTGTCTGAGGCAGATAACTGATCCAGGTGGACCATTTTCAGGTTCAACTCTGGAGAAGCAAGTACAAAGTATAAGTAGACAAAGGAGAAATTTATACTTTTATAGTACAGATGAAGAGTACAAATACAACATTTTGTATGCAAAAAACATTATAACATTGCAGAAATCTTTCTGCTAAAGTAGGAGTCTATATAATACAATACTCAGCATGCAAAAACATTATAGCAACATAGCTGAATTATGTATAGTCCAATATCAAGGCACATGTGATTCTAGTTATAGGGTGGGGAAATGATGGGGAGTGAGAAAAAGAGAGAGTGTGGAGGAGGGTATAGGACACAGAGACAAGAGAGATATGGGTAATCTAGTATGGTTGTCTTAGCTTTACATGAAGACCTGTAGACAGAGTGAGTGTAATAGAATTATGATGCTATGTGATGTCACCTGGAGAAATACATTTACATGCAGCTCTTCTTTGTAAAAATTTCTTGAACCAATATCTAAAACTGTTGAAGGAGGTGATGTTTTTTATGTTTACAAGGGGTAATTCACATGTTTGAGGTTCCAGTACTGATAAGCTATGGTTGGCATAGCTCTCAACCAATCAGGGAAATATCTCAACAAAATCAGGGACAAATCCAGAAAAAAATCAGGGCAGATCAGGGACCCTTTTAAAATATTAATTCTATTAACTTGAGGCATTAACGTAATTAGAGAATGTGAATTAATATACATTTCCTGAAGTAAAATAATTATTCAGCTCTTAGTTATTGTCATTATTTATTAAGTATAATTCACTACTTTTTTCCAAAAGCACCAGTGTTATGAGGTATTAAAAGAGACAGAGCTAAAATTTGATTCAAAATCAGGTCGTCCCTGAAAGTCAGGGACAGTTCAGATGTATGATGGTTGGTGGCATGAATTTTGGTGAGTGGGGTGGAAAGTGGGGTTAAGGGTTGTAATCTAAGGCTGTAGAATGTGGGTCTTTGTGAGAACCAGCTGTACAAGAAAATGAAACCGTTTTCATATCAGATTTCATGGATTAGTCAAGTTATAAAGAGTATGCATTTCTCAATTATTGGGGTCATGTTACTTAAATTAGTACTAAGCAGTAATGTTTTCTTTGTGTGTGTGTGTGTGTGTGGGGGGGATTTGACAAATCAACAGATTTGACTGGAATGGATTTGCAAAGCTGAAAGGTTTTCTATGAGGTGTTGTAAATAGTAGGGATGCCACATTTGGCATCAGTAGGAAGACTCCCTTTCCATTTCCTAGTTTACTTTTTAACAGAAAATATGATATTTGTGATCCAGAAAAAGTGTAATTACTTTATATTTAACATTAATGAAAAACCACCAGCACTTCCAAATGTATTAACTCCTTAATCTAAAAAACGTTTACTTCACTTGACTAGCAAAGCAAACAATAAACCAGGCAACTCCCTTTTTGTCAAACTACACAGCTAAAATGGGAATACCTTACCATCAGAAATAACATCTATTACTAATTTATCTCGCTTCAAAATAACTCTTAAGTCTCACTTAACCAATACATGCCTATGGTCCTGTACAAGCACTGGATAAGAAAAGAATTCCAGTGCAATGTTCTATTTACTCTAAACACCCTTTCTCTAGGTAACACTAGTTCTTCACACAAACAGATCACATCTGACCTTTCAACATACTTCTGCCCATTCTTATTACAATCTAAAGCATGTATTCAAGGGCTATAGTAAAACTATTCTTCTTAAGTTACAACTATGTTACAATATCTATCCTCTACTGCATCTCCTCCTACTACAGGCTATCAGTCAATGTAGTATATCTGTGAAAATTGTTCAACCACCGATTGTTATTAATCTGATGAAGGCCTAATTCTTGGGCTGAAAGTGCTAAACCAGTGGATTAAAGTTCATTTTGTGTGATATAGTGCTCCATTATCACTTGTGGTTTTCTTTTCATTTTTGTTATTAATAATACCTAGTTTACATTCTATAAGTCATTAATTTTCTTGATAGATTTCTTCACTTTGTATTTTTTTAAAGAATAATTCTCTCTTTTCCTGTACTAGACTATGCAACAATGTCATTAATAAGAATATTTACATGAATGCATTTTTATCCAATGTTATATGTTTAACACAAATGTCAAGTCATGTATATGTAAACCTTGTATTTGTAATTATATCCATTGTTACATGTTACATGCGAAGCTTTTCTCTCTGGCCATCTGCTGAAAAAAGGATTTTTGTCCAGTCAGACTTTCCTGGTAATGAAATGCAAAATAAAATAAATAAATTAAAATAATAATTAATTAGTGATGTGAAACTGAAAGTTAAGGGATTGATCTGGCCAGATGCCAAAGTACTTGAAGTATGATATAGTTTGAAAGTAATCTTTGAACTGATGCCTAAATGTCAAGTTTTGTGGGGCTATGGAAGGTTCATGTCTTGATTTTAATATTTTTTTAGTGTTCAGCATGTGGTTATTATAAAAAGAGTCACGGTGTTAATGAATCAAGATCCTTTTTAAGATTTTTTTGCAGTTAGAATGGAAGGGGTGGGCTTGCAGATGATTGGGGTTTTAGATAGGTAAGCTCAGAGGCAATTAATGAACTATGAGAATACCAGTGGTGAGACAAATGATCCTTGAAATACTCCTTTTGCAAGAGATGCATAGTGGGACAATGATTCTTCTATCTATAAGTACATTATGAAACAAGGGGAGGCAGTCTTTGTTTACACCTAATCTAAGGAGGTTGTTGAGGATAGTTAATGGTCTAGAGAGATCACAGACTTTGGTGAGGTCTATAAAGACTGCACTGGTAGGATAGTCATTGGCAATGCCCCTACGAATATCCTCAGCTAGCTTGTAAAGTGCAATCATGGTGCTTCTACTAGACTACCAAATTCTATGTTGGATGGTATCTTTGATATAGTCTATGAGTTGGGTGAATATGAGTTTTTTTTCTGTAATTTTTCCCAGGGTCAGAAGGATAAAGATTAGCTTGATGACTTTTGCTTCTTTTGGGCTAGGGATTATTCATAGTACTTTGACAGTAGATCTCTTTTTTCAGTTTCTCCAAATCATTAACAATGACTTTTTCTCAGTTTCTCAAATGTCTTTGGTTTGTAATTCTGTGACAGGAATATACCCTATTCCTCAGACAAGGAATCATTAATGCTTGTGAAAGTAGTATTTAGTCAATGCTTGATGTTTGCTAAGTATACTCTTCTCAGCATCTGCAATGTACACAGAACTGGGAAATAGTCATTTAAGATTAAGATGTAACTATAATCTAACATGTTAAGTAAGCAATTTAATAGGTTAAAGCAACTCAAAGCAGCAATGGTGACAAACAATTACATTGAAATATTCCCTTTGAATTTTTACCATGGAATAATCATTTTTCCTTTGTCATGGCTCAGATGCAAAGTTGTTTGTCTTCATTTCTTGGTCTCTTTAATGTCAGTGCAGGGAGTATTTATGCATCTGCAATCATCTCATAATCCATAAACAAGAGATACTGCTGAATGTTTCTTGTAATCTGTCCAAGCCATACTTGTATTCTTCCTGCTTTTACATCTTTCTAGTATGGGTTTATTTAATAATAGATTACCCTTTGTTCTATATAATTTTTTTCTATTACATTTTGTTTCATTAATCTGATTAATGTTTTTCTAAATAGTTATAAATTATGTATGTGTCAACTGCAGAATATGATTTATATATTGTCAGAAGGCATGTTATTGGTCTACATTTCTTAGGATGCCTTGCAGGTTCATTTTTAAATTTTAGGTTTTCTTAAATGCTTCTCCAAAATGTACTTATTTCTACTTTTTTTGTGGTGTTTCTATTCCTTTTGCTTTGTTTAATAATTAAAAACAACAACAACAATCAGCAACAAAACAACAACAAAAACAGTAAAGCCGCATGGTGCCACTTGTTGAAGTGCATACACCATGTGTAAAAATTTTTCTAGATTGAGTGCTTTCATCCCTCCAACTGAAGACTTCCACAGAATCTAAAATACAATTACATCACTTCCTTTTATATAGGAAGTGCCAACTTCATTAAAGAAGCACTAACAAATCAACAATACATGCACAGATATTGGTTAAAGTGGGTGTTATACCTAATTAATATACACTTTTAAAACTACCCTTTTAAAATACATTTCAAAGTACTTTAATTGTTTAAAAATGTTCAAAAATGTTTAGAAAAATGTTTGTAACCATCACACTTTGTCAGTCTGTCTAACTTTGTACATATTTATGTTACGCACCACCCGGATATATTTGTTTTAGATTTTTAAGCTCACATTTTTAGATTGACTGATGAGGTGTGTCAGTTACAAAGATTTTTTAAACATTTTTTTTAGTGTCTAGATACAGGGGTGTCTGCAGTATGATCCCAGTGCATGTGCCAAAATTATCACAGTCTGTGCTATCCAACAAAATATGATCCTGCGAAAACAGCTGCAACAGGAACACCAAGGAGAAGGAGCACACATTCCATCAACTCAGCTACAAGCAGGTGAGGAGTCAGAGGGGAATGACCAGATGCCATGGCTATAGATAGAAGTAGGTGTGCACAATATGCCCTCGCCCTGCCAGGATGCAATGGATACCACACATGCTTGCCAACAAAGGAGTAGACCTTTCATCCTATGCACATACCTAAAGTAAAATTGATGTCAGGCACTCGTCACAACCTTTACTTACCCATGTAATGGCTGTTTACTGCTAGCATCAAACAGAGTCAACCCTGAATGACAATAGTTGCAATTGCAGGACTATCTAGGTAAGTGCTGAACCTGTATTAGAAAAATAAAATTGTAAGAACATGAATGAATGGCAGATACCTGCATAACTGGTATATTTAACTGTAGCTAAGTAGAATGTGTGTAAGTTGTTCAACAATGCCATCAATATCTGACATGACTGACATGTATAATATATACTTATACAGTTTACCAAAAACCTTTCCCATGCAACTGAAATGCCAACTATAGAAAATGCATTCCAACAAGTGAAATTACCCCTACATTATCACAAGTGGAGCAATATGCATGACTTATAACAGTCTCCTCTCCTTCAAGTTCCCTGGCTACATGGTTAGTTTTCAGTGTAGATTCAGCCCTGTTTTGACTTCATGTAGCAGGGGTAAACATAGTGTAGCCTCTATACCATTGTTAGGTGCTAATGGCTTGCAACTGTGAATGATTACTCTGACTGAAGCAAAATACAATAATGCACAGTCAACTTTCACTGTAGTTGGTATATCAGTGAGGATACACTTACAAAGTGTGGGACTAACTGCGGTGAGCTTTTAAACAAAACCAGACACCCCACATGTATACTTCCTTGACATAATAGCACAGTTTCCTGCCTTTGTTGAAAACTGTTTTTGTCTGTCATGCATTTGTATCACACATTGAAAGAAAAATGAGAAAATATGTACTAGGGATTGCTTGAGTGATAGTAAAGCATAGATAAGGGAAGGATTTCCAGATCACAGATAGAAGGCATGGTTGCAGTTTTGAAAACATATTCATAAGAATTGTGTGATTACCAAAACTAGGAACACGGAATACAGCCAAATAAACATTTCCCCTTCCTTGGCCATCAGAACCAGGAGCCAGCACTTGTGGCAAAAAATAAGTAGAAAAATTACCAAAAAACATAATAATCAGTACTTTCCCAAAAGAAAAATGGAGGGAGATTTTGAATGTAATCCAAGTGCCTTTATTAAATCTGAACACTTTCATCCCAACTACAATTTCTGGGACTTGTTTAGTGATAAAAGCTTAATGCCTCATTCCTGCTTTTATAGAACTCAACCCTCCTTTAATTGTTACATCACTAATCCCTCATGGATGAATTCTTAAAGAAGCATGAACAAATAAAATGAATAATAAAAAAATATAAAGTAAAGTTAAAACTTTTTAAGCATTAATTACACATCAACATTAAAATACTTATTGATTTCATTTTTTAAAATAGGTGCTAAAGAGATTGTGTCATTCAATTCATCCATGGAGACCTGACACATGAGACCTTAGCTGCCAATGTACTTCTTTAACTTCTAATTTGGTTTTACATTGTCCCCCTCATATCTTGTTCAACCATTTCCACATCATAACATTTAACACTGTGTCCTTCATATTGCTGCATGAGTTTCCACAATGCATTGGTTCATAGGTTCATAGGTTCATACTAGGCTATCTGCCCTAGGGCATTTATAAGCCTAGTGGCATTGTACTCAATTATGGGCCTGATGAGGGATGTGTAAAGAGGCACGATGACCTCCCCTGATCTAGATGTGAATCCCTTCATGATTAGGTGGGCTATATAAAATGTTTTTCTAACCACTTTGGCCACGTGGTTGTCAAATGAGAGATTGCTATCAACTTGGGTCCCCAGGTCCCTAATTACTTCTTCGGTACTTAATGGATTAAGATCTTGTGCCGCAGAGACCATTAAGTAACAGGTGGAATTTCTGCAGTCATTACCATCCATCTTGTTGACCACTGCACAATGCTGCAAAGCATGTTTGCATATGGTATGGTGTTTTTTCCTATTTGCATATACATGTTTCTACAGGTGAACCTTAAAGGTTCTGTCAGTTTTACCTTTGTAAAACCTCAAGCATTTTGGTGACATATTGCTATGTACACCACGCCGTTGCATAAACAATTATAATAAAAACATGATGGCACAATGCCAAGCCCAAAGTAGGAACCTCATTTCCTTCATAAATAAATGGACAATATTTACATCTTCCAGATTTAAAGGTTCTTGTTTTCTCTCTCATACCTGTTGGATTCCCAGTTGTGAAATGTGAATTGTTTGTATGCACGTGATTTTATTGGTATTACAAAGCTGTGCTTGTGGCAGAGAGATAACCTACTACAGCTGTGTTGTGTAAGTGTAATAGTCGTATGGTTTAAATCCATAGCTGTCTAATTGTTTAACTTTTGTTTTCCTTTTCTTAATCCATTGTTTCCCTTTACCATGCGCTTGGCATGGGGCATAGAGAAAACATGGCTATCCGCTCAAAAAGTAAAAATTTAATTTCAGTTACCTCACAAATGCAAACATGCTTTGCAGAATTGTGCAGTGGTCAACAACATGGATGGTAATGACTGCAGAAATTCCACCTGTTACCTAACGGTCTCTGTGGCACAAGATCTAAATATGTTGAGCTAAAAGACAGATAACTTATGTAAAGTGAGGTTGGAGTCCTGCAGTTATTTTTTACTGATGAATGGTCATAATGGGTATTTACACATATAATATATGTTCATTATTGCATTTTACATTTGTGCTTTGCCTACTAATGCACAGACAAGGTTCACTTCTTATGGGAAAAAAGTGAAAAATGTATTTATGTATTTGGTTTTCCTTCCTTAATCCAAACAGACTCAGTGGCAATGTGTCACCATCAGCACTCTGGATAGTACTGAGTATGGAAAATACACCTGCTGCGCAGCTTTCCCTGTGGCACCAGGTGTAAGTGCAGTCAGTTCAAGGTCAAAGCACAGGTAAGCCACATTTATAATCCAGCATGTTCTACTTTTTAGAAAGAGTGTCCCACTGCAATGTTTCACAAAACTTTGATTATAAAGGTAATACTACATACCAACAGCTATGTATAGCAGGCTAACTGACAGAAAAGTATAATTAGTGCTTGCATGAACCTACTTTTGTAGGTATCATATGTATTGTGTGAGTAACTGGTTTAGCATGACAGTGATTTGACAGTGCAGACTTCCGTTCAAAGTGTTCTAGTAGATGTTTGTGTGATACATCTTTCTGTGTTTCACCCAGTAAATACACAGCTAAGTGACAACATTGATAGCATGAGTTTGATCCTTGTAGGTGAGGATTGTGGCGTATGTGTCATGCAGACTTCTTAATTGGCCAGCATTGCTCTTATTTTAACTCTAGGTTTAACACTAAACCTCTTAACACCACCAAAAAGTTGTAATTTTGTGGAAAGTGGTGGTGAATTCCCCTTATAGACTACTGACAATCACTGCAGCTGTACACATCTGTCCCTGCAGAGCATGTATAATAAATTACACTCACATATTCTGTCAATGCCTCACATCAATGGTCGTCATATTTTAAAAGTGTCCATGACTGTGCCTGTTGCTGTCTACATTTATCCAGGAGTCTGTTGCTAAGTGTCTCTGGTTGGCTGAGAGCTATGGGGACATGTCAGTCATATTCAAGCAATTCATTTTGCAGATCTTCAGAGCATGGACATACCCCCCCTATTGGATATACTGTCTTTGCTAAATGTCCTCTCCAGTGAGCATGTCAGTGATATTTTATCCCAACAATTCACTTCCATTGACATGTAAATTTGTGTGACCATTCCATATATAATGTCATATGTGATTATATAATATACTCACACAGAAGATATAAATGGTAGTATATACTATGCTGTCTACATATGTGCTTAATGTTATGCTGACTTGTCTTGGAGGTGTACATATATTGACATTTCCTGTCCTGGGGACTTTCCAGTATTTACCACACCCTCTTCTTCTTCACTCATTCCTATCATTCATGTCTGTACCCATTTTCATCAGCACACTTTCCCTCCCCATTGTGCCTTTCTTTGTAGTTGCCCTTGCCATTTACCTTCCAACCCTTTATTTCATTCTGCAAATAATTGTTTTAGTGCACATTGCACAATGTGCACTTTTTCTTACTGTATTATTACTGCTGCCATTGCAGTATTTTTATCCCCGGTAGTCACTGTAGCTGTCTGCATAATCTCGCTGAGCAGTTTTGCTTGCAGGCAAACTTGAATGCTTCATGCATCTGTGGTTCTGTTGCTCTGCATGGTTTAGTAGTGGTAGCACTGTTGCTGTCCACAAAACCTTGCTTGTATTCATGTAAGCAGGATGGCAGCATGAATATGTGATTAGCGCAATTGCTCTTTGCACTAACATGCAAACTCTATGTAGGCTTCGCTCAAAGCTTATACAGAGTTTATCGATTTCTTGGGATGGTATATTTCAACAAGTGGCTACGTGCAGATTTATACATACATACAAAATATTTCAAGCATGGACATTACTGCCCTTCTAGCTTGCCAATATACCAAAACACTTGTTCCCATAATAAGTGTCTATGTTGTTCTTAAAATTATCTATACTAGTACTTGCGTTAATGTAATTTGGTAGTCTGTTCGATGCATCAGCAACTCTGTCAGAGAACCAATTAGTACACTTCTCATTCCTACAGAATCTTCTACGTAGGTTGTCTGATGATTCTCTAGTACTTTTTGATAACCACAAACATTCCCAAGGTAGTTGTCCATAAATGCCCTATATACCTGAATAAGATCTCCTCTTAAATATCTATAAGAGACACTGCAGAAGTTCAGATATTTTAGCCTTTCATAATAACTTAAATGTTCACATCCATGGATGCCCTTGGTATATTTCCACTGTACTCTTTCCAGTTAACTCCTGTTTGTTTTCTTATAGAGTTTAAATATTCATAGGTTCATAGGTTCATAGGTTGGTACTAAGCTATCAGCCCTAGGGCCTATACAAGCCTAGCTATAACAATTTCTGGCTATTTCTTCCCACAATATTTAGTTCCCTGGACCCCTGTCTAGCAGGGTAACTGACATTATCCCCAGGGTGAATATCCTTTCTCCCATCCAATCGTCAAGGTTCCTTTTGAAGAGGGCCAAAGAGGCACTCTGCTTAACATGTATGGGCAGTCTATTCCAGAGTCTGGGGAGTCTATGAGTCAGCAACCTATCCCTCCAGCATGTTTTGCTTATTGTGATAACAAGGTTTACATCCCTGGAGCATGTAGCTCTGAGGGATTGGGATTTCTTAAGTGTAGCAAGTCCAATAGCTCTGGGTTTGACGTGGCCTTGTATGTTAAGCAGAGATCCCCTCTGAGTAGACAATGTGCGACAGAGTATAGCTGGAGTTTTTTAAGGTGGTCAACATAGGACATCTGCTTTAGGCCTGTGATTCATTTAGTGAGGTATTTCTGTGGCCTTTCCAGTTGTTGCAGATGTTTTGAGAGTTACATACCAAATGGGGAGTTGTATTCTATAATGGATCTAATGATGGATAAGTACAGTGGGACAATGACTTCCTTTTTTCTGGATGAAAAGCCCTTAGTGATGAGGTGTGCCACATAGAAGGATTTCCTGACTGTTGTGGCGATGTGGTTATTGATGGTGAGATCACTGTCCACCTGTGTCCTTAAGTCTCTTATCACACTTTTGGTGTTTAGTGTACTGCCACCTACATGGTAATTTATGGGTACATGTTTTTTTACCAAAGGGGATAAATATACATTTCTTGCCATTGAGCTTGAGCCCATGGCTCTGGCACCAAGCAACTGTTTCTGTAAGACCATTTTGTAGAGTATCCACATCATTTGGGGATTCAATAATGGCTCCCAGTTTTCAGTCATCTGCAACTTTGTAAGCCAGAGTCCCTTAGTGCCGGCCTGTCCTTCAGAGAAGTAGATGCCAAACAAGAGCGGTCCCAGGACTGAACCCTGAGGTACTCCACTTGTCACTTGTCTGGAGGTGGATTTGGAGTCGGCTACTTTTACAGTGTGGGTTCTATCAGTAAGCCAGTTGGTAACCTATCCAGTGTTGTAGGGATTAATGCCCAGCTTAGTAAGTCTATCTATGATTCCAGAGTGGGGGATGGTGTCAAATGCCTTGGCGAGGTCCAGATAGGCTGTGTGAACCACCTTACCCTTGTGCACAGCTCTGGAGACTGATTCAAAGAAGTCAATCAGGTTCAGGAGACAAGATTAGCCGTTCACAAACCCAAACTGGGTAGGGTCCAGTGTTTGAAGGTTGCCAATGTCTTTGTTTATAGGTTCCATGATAATACGTTATATGGCCTTGCAGATCAGGCTCATCAGACTGATGGGGTGGTAGTTCCCGGGATCCAAGGTGGATCCCCCTTATGGAGTGGGATAACTGCAGCTGTGCGCCACTCAGTGGGCACAAAGCCTGAGGTGAGACTATGATTAAACATGACACTTAGGTGAGGTGCCAGTTCATTTTGTATTTTTATTCCATACTCAAGTTTAGGCTAATGTAGCTAAAAACAATGACTTCATCACTTTTGATTTCCTAGACTTTATAAATCTTTTTATACAACCTATAGTTCTATAACTATTATTAACCAATTGGTTGATATGATTAGAAAAAATCATAGCTGGATCTACCCTTGTAGTCAGGTCCTTAAATGAGTCTACACTTTCAATCACAGTGTGCTGCATTAAATATTCACCTTTCAATTTATGCCTACCAAATCTCATATGCTTAGTTTTTGATGTATTTATCAGCATATTATTCTCCTATGCCTAAATGGTAAATTTAGTCAAGTTATTTTGCAGACATGCCTTATCTGTAACACGTGTAATCAGTTTTTTTCAATTTCAGGTTGCCTGCATCTAGACCGTAGAACACCTCTGATGAAAAAGTAACGTCTGAAAGATACAATCTAAACAAGTAAGAGCCTAGGACAGAGCCATGTGGGACACCCTGACTGTAACCAAGAATTTTACCTGTCCAGTTGCTGTATGATCCTTGCCATGTCCTATTGTAAGCCATGCAGCTATCTTATCAAGAGTACATCCATACCTAGCTGTTCTAATTTATTGATTAGTGTTTTGTGTATGACCCTACCAAAAACTGAAGTAAAATCTATATAAATTACTTCACAGCACAATTTTTCATTCATAGCTGTTATTATATTGCTATAGATCATCATGTTTCATGTGGTAATAGATCTATTTTAAATATATCCGTGCTGATATATGGTTTCAAGTCCCAACCTAGCCAAATCTGACAATAATGCATTAAATGTTACCATCTCCATTATTTTTACACAACATGAAGGTAGACTTAAGGGTCTATATGAGTCTGGGTTTGTCCCACTCCCCCTTTCCCCTTAAGACAGGTTTAATAAGCCCATATCTCCAATCTTGAGGAATCTCACCATATTTATATGACTTAATGAATAGATATAATGGTACCATAAGTTCTTGCTGAAGTGTTCTCAGGTCATTGTTACTAATTCTGTCTCCTCCTTCTGCTTTGTTTGGATCCAGTTTGTGCAGTTCTTTTTCAATATAATCTAATTTGATTCCAGTATCTGAGGTTACCTGGATGTCACTACAACAACTTATCATCCCTTTTGTGAAGGCAAACTGTTTTCCATAAGATTTGGTAATATATATCTATAATCTGTTGTTTCTGCGTATAAATTTTAGAATTGGCGCACAGTTTATCAATTTGTATGTCTTCAGTCCTTCCACATCTTATGTATCTATAAAAAAGATGTACTATTATGCTAAATATCTTTACATAAATTTTCTTCATTTTTTTCTTGATCTTGTCTCACACTGTGCTTAATCTCTTTGACCAGCTTGTTTATTTCAGTTTTCAAAGCTGTAGTTTGATCTGTCTTCCATGTTTTAGTTTTTTTGTCTGTGACCTTAATCAAGTATCTTGTTCTTATGGAAATATATCCCCCTGATGTTGTGTGAGTAGATCCTGATATTAAACATTTTTTTTTGTTTTTTTGCATTCAGTTTCTCTTTCAAAACTTTCCACATTTCGTCTTCAGTTTTTCCACTGAACACCTCACTCCAGCTAGTTTTACATAGTGACTGTTTTGTTTCACTATAATCTGTAATTAACCTTCTGTGCATTGATTGAGATTTCAGTTTGGCAGAATTATCTAGCAACAAATTAACCTTTATAACTCCATGATCACTGCACATCAGTGATGGTAAAACTTGACTTGAAGTAACAGTAATTTCTTTAGGAACACAAATAATATCTAGTATGTACCATCCCCTGGTAGGTTTTTTTTTACACTCTGAAGCAATTTTTGTTCCTGAATATACTTTGTGAATAATTTCCTTACTCATGTTGTTGAATCAATATGATTCCAGTCTCTTTCTTGTAAATTTAAGTCCCCAGCTAATATTATTCTTTCCTTCTGTGTTTCATGTAGGAAATATACAAAGTCCTCAAGGTCATCTGCACTTGAATTTGGGGGTCTGTACACTCCTACAATTGTTATATGTTCCAGGGTTGTCTATATTGTCACAATTACGCAGTCTATAGTGTTGGTGTTATCACTGAATATGTAATGTTCACAGGTCTCATAGCTATCTTTAATCGGTATCATAACACCTCCACCTGATTATTGTTAGAATGTCTGTTACAGTAAAAACGCTTATACCCTGACAGAACTGGTTTCCAGACATTGTTCCTTAACCATGTTTCACAAACAATAACAAAATCAATATTTTGGGAAAGTAGTACATTTTCCAATAAAAAACTTTATTATTAATGCTCCTAGCATTAACAACCATCAGAGATGCATCAATGTTGCTATCTGTGAACGGTTAAATATTCAACCTGGCAAAAATCCTGCCTAGTATTTGTCAAATACTGCATGTAGAAAAGTTTTGGATTGAATGTGCTTGCTTCAGTGTTTTAGGTTTCGATTTTGTGCACGTTTGTCCTTTTAAGGTTTTGTTCTTTGCGGCTCGTTAATTTAAATTTTGGTCTTGTGTTCTTTCAATAAAGTGATAGGGATCCATACATGTTTGTATGTATGTATCTACATAACTACAGCAGTGTTGTCAATGTAAAAAACACCGGGTTGAAAAATTAGCTGTAAATGACAAAAGGATTACCTTTAAGTTGGATGGTAGCACAGAATGCAACATTCTGAGTGCTTTTTTGAACTTGGGCTTCAAAGGAACTGTAACAGAATCTAAAGCTATAATACCAAACTATAACAGAATCTAAAGCTATAATACCAACATTTTTTGGCTATGATCAGTTAAACTGAGCTGTGCTCAGGAGAGGTCATTATGTAAAGGGACAATAGAGTATGAAGAAAGAGATATAAGCAGCAGACTGTAGGAATTAACTACCGTATGAGTATCTGAAAGTACTTTTTCAGTTTTTCTGGACTGAAATAATGCTGAATGCTCCTTAGATACATGGGACCTTTGTATGCTGTAAATACTGTAAAATGCACTTAATATGGTGAACTCTTCAATTATATATAGCACAGGCTTGTGTTTTATAATTGTATTCTTAGCTCATGTCATTTGTCTGCTAAAAAGTATCCACTGTGGACCTTTTCATCCAAGGCCTCTAGTGAAAAGGAGCTTTGCCGAGTGGGACTTTCATGGTAATCGATGGCAAATATACACATACACACACACATACAAACGTACATACACTTTCCCTCAATTTGATCAAATGTCCATTTGGTTGACAAGTGATATAGGTGGTACTTAATATGAAAAGTATAGAAAGCCAAACATTCAAAATGCTGAGGGACCTTTCATTACAAAAAAATGAGTGGAGTTGGAGGGGTGATACTGTGTGTCTGTGGTTGTGTGTGTGTGTGTGTGTGTGTGTGTGTGTGTGTGTGTGTGTGTGTGTGTGTGTGTGTGTGTGTGTGTGTGTGTGTGTGTGTGTGTGTGTGTGTGTGTGTGTGTGTGTGTGTGTGTGTGTGTGTGTGTGTGTGTGTGTGTGTGTGTGTGTGTGTGTGTGTGTGTATGTGTCTAGTAGTTAGGGTTAGTTAGGGTTAGAATCAAAGGTAGGTTGGAGATATGTTTTGTATGCTTGTGTGAGTGTGTGCATTTTAGGTTAGGGTCAAGTTAGGTAAGAGTTTCTATGTAGTGTTGTTAGTGTATTTATGTGTGTTGGTGTGCCTGAGTGTGTTTTGTATAGTGGCAGTGTTATAGGAAGATTTTTATGATGTCAAGGTGTATGGTTAGGGTTGGAGGAAGGGGCAGCATTAGGATTAGGGTTAGCATCCATTACTAAGGTGGTATGGGGGTGATAAACATAACCCTACACCTTAACTTCATAAAACCCCTCCCATAACAATATCACTATTTAGACAAATTTGGGAATAGTATTATGGAGGGGGTTATTGTGAAGATCAGAAGAGGAAATACATATCCTTTCTCAGTCTTTTGTGTGTTTGATATTTAGGGCTTTCAGTCTTATGTATGTCCAAGTGCCTTCTATAGAAGGTTGGGCACTAGGAAAGCAATTCTACACCGTAAAACTCCACTGCCAGTTGTTCTGCATAACGTTGTTCTGCTCTGGTGACCCCTAATGGGAAAAGCTGAAAGGAGAAGAAGTTTTTTGTATGTTCAAACTTCTCAATGTTGTTTTTTTATCCACAACTTTAAAAACATTTGATCATCTAGAGTATAACTGTATATATTCATACATCAAAGCATACATACATAAATAAAATTGGTTAATAGAAAATGTACAAATTCAATATACATGGCATGACAGACAAAGAAAGAGTAATGAGGAAGTTAGGAGTAGAAAGCAGGTAAAATGTTAAATAACTTTAAAAGACCAAAGTAGGTAGGCTTATTATATCCTTCTGCTGTAAAGCAAATGCAATTTAATAACTTAATTCTAGCAATAATCTGTACCATTGGTTTAGAAAGAGCTGAGTATTTATAAAATGTAAAGGCTATAATATTTTATCTCAAATATTTTGAGCAGAAAGACTTGAGAGCAATTAGGGAGGATTAACTTATTTACACCTACATTGTTGAGCACTCTGTGTTTGACTCCGCACTTGCAACACTGATTGTGAGGAATGTCTCATTCAAGACGATGGCACTTCAAAGAAATATTACATGCAGCACTGTAGTTACAGTGTAGCTTAACAGTTGCATTGAATTTACAGTATTGAATGCCCCAATTAAGCAGCATAAATGAGAGAAAATTACAAGTAAGGCAAAACGCTGCTTTGCTTGCTTAATTCAAAACATCTTTCCTCATATCACATTTAAATACTATTTTGAACTAAAGCTCCTGGGAACTGATATCCAGCCTGCCATCCCTCAGTATGTGACGCATCGTGTGTGACATAATTAACTGAGAGAGGTCTGATATTAATGAGTTACTCTTATGGGGATTCTATTAAAAGTGGTACTTTCACTTTATGTATCGCATGCCCCTCTCTTAAGTTAGACAAATTAAATAAAAATAGCTTTAGCGTTTTTGTTCTACACTGCTCTAGGACTGTGACAATAAGCACAATTCACATATTGCTTCACTTAGCAGGTTGTGTAACATTGCATATCATAGCATTCATATAGTGGATATGCACACAATTCTGCGCAACAGCTGCAATTATCAGTTATTTCCATCATAAGACGTAACACAGTTGTTCCGCCTTGTACGCATTTTAATAGGCCTTTCACATCTAGAAAACTACAATCTCTGTAAGTAGAGGTAATTACAGACAGTAATGCAGACATGTCAGACAGTGGATGCAATGCTAGTATCTATAACATCAGTAACAGAAGAGTCACAGACTGGAACAAGTGACATACAAAACAGTTCTGTAGATCAGGTTCGGTCTCTCTTGTATCAGCTCCAAGTGCAGACACTTCGTGTCATATAATATGGCTGTCAATCCACAATTCTGAGATGAAAAGAGTCTCAGTTCATACAGATGGTTACCATTCATTCATTTTGTCTAATTGTCTTTTTATATAATCACAAATCATCAAAACAAATAATTGAAAACTCATTTTGTTAGAAGCACATTTTGCTTAAATACATTTCATAGAAAACTATATAAAGCTACAGATAGTCAGTGCTACTGTGGTTTAAGATGCTAGGAAAACCAGAGATGCAAGGAAAATTAATCTAGCGCAAATGAAAAAAATTCTAACCAAAAGCTATAGCATTTTAGATGTGATAGACTAAACAAATGGGGTGGAGGTATAGTTATCATGTTTAAAGACTCCCTTAAACTAGTGCAACTAAGCTCCACTCCACCTAACCTCCCCAACTCTGAATTATTTACCACACTTCTAGAAATCAGTTCTCACAAAACAATAATAATCATCACTACCTTCTTGCTCCCCCAGAAACAACCTACCATCATAGAAAACCTTCTCTGCTGGGCATCAACTAACTTCAACCAAGAAACAATAGTACTAGGAGACTTTAACCTAGACTAGCTTACCTGCTCCCTACAACTTTATCAACCTATACAACTTCTCTCTAACCATTAACTCTCTCACTGGCATCAATAAACATTCCAAAAACAATCAATACTAGACTGGATACTACAAATAAACCCGACCTAGGTTACCAAGCAGGTTGTCATCCTGATACACTTAGTAATCATTCCCCAACTGATCTTCTCAGGAAACGGTTTCACACCCCTAACAATATCATATTCAAAATCAACCGCAGCAAAAAAAAAAAAAACACTTCTCCCCCACTGCATTTAATTCACTACTGCAGCAATATGACTAGTCACCATTACAATTCTTCCAGTTAGACCTCGCTGTACAATACTTTAACAAGGCATTCCTTGAGATATTAAATAAACTACCTCCCATAAGGAAGATTCGCACCAAAACCAAACAACTACCTTGGCTAACAAATAAAACTAGACTGCTATGTAAACAAACAGCTAGAGCCTGATCATTTTACTAAAATTCCAAAAACAGCTCAGAAATCAAGTCAAGAAACTAATTAACAATGACAAAAAAAACATATTTCTTATCATGCCAGCATGGATACTAGAACAACCCCCCCCAAAATTCTGTCAATGTATAAATTACCTCCTCAACCCAGGATAATATTCTACCCCCGCACCATTAGAACCATTATAGAGTACAATGCCCCTTTTGCTATGTGCCTCACAAGACATCTACAACAACTGGAAAGGCCGCAGAAATACCTCACAAAGAGGATTACCGGCCTCAACCAGATGCCCTACGCAGACCGTCTCAAAAAACTCCAGCTTTACTCCATCAAATATCGCCTGCTCAGAGGTGATCTCTGCCTAACATACAAAGCTATGTCAAACCCAGAGCCGTTGGATATGCTCCACTTAAAGAAATCCCAATCCCTCCGAGCCACACACTTTAGGGACCTAAACTTTGTCACCACAATAAACAGAACATGCCAGAGGGATAGATTCCTGTCCCAGAGACTTCCCATACTCTGGAATAAACTACCTATCTATATCAAACAAAGCTCCTCATTAGCATTCTTCAAAAAAAATCTTGATGATTGGATGGGAAATAGGAAATTCACCCTGGGGATCACCTCTGTGGCTCTTCTCAACAGTGGCAGAGGAAAATCATTTTTTGGGTGGCAAAAGCCAGGGTACCTTTTTGGCTGGGCTTGTATAGGCCCCAAGACCGATAGCCTAGTACCTACCTATGAACCTATAATAATACCTCTGACTATAAAGCATCACAATTCAATACCCACTTTATAAACTCTATAACCTCCCTCATAAACAATAATTCTAACTCACCAGTAAAAGTACCCACCTCTACTATATCTAACCTTAACTCATTGTTTATCAAGCCAATTCAAACTACATAAACAACTCCTAAGCAAACTAATCCTGTACTCTTGCAGCTGAGCAACTCCCCAATAAATTTCTAAAACTAGCTGCTCCTTCCATCTCCTATCCTATAGCTATTCTAATTAACCGCTCCATTTCTGAGCAATACATACCTCTACTCTGAAAAATATCAAATATCATCCTCCTACACAAAGGTGGCCTCTCCACAGACTTCTCAAACTATCATCCGATTGCCATTCTCTCCCCATAAGTAAAATCTTAGAAAAATGCATTCATCAACATTTCCTTTACCATTTCCTTAAGAACAACCTCTTATCCAATACACAACATGGCTTCTGGTCTAGACACAGGACTAATACTGCACATATAATCTTTACTAACACTGTAAAACTCGTCAAAACTGATGGCTGCTTCATTTCAGCAATTTTTCTTCATACGTCCGAAGCTTTCGATACAATATCCCACCAAATACTTCTCAACAAGCTAGCAACATATAACCTCAGTACAACATCCTTGACTTGGTTTCACAGCTATCTTTCTAATCGACGACAGTCCACCAAATGGGAAAACAAACTCTCCCTCCTTTCTCTCCTTCTATCCATCTTTGTTGGATTCCCCTAAAGTTCCATCCTTTGGCCTCCCCTCTTCATCATATTTACCAATACCCTTAGTACTTCTGCTCAACTAGCCTCTATCATTCAATATGCTGATGATGCCTCTCTCATCTGCTCTGCCCTTTCACCTCAGGAACTATAAGAAAAGGCACAAAAATCCCTCCAAGATATAGAAAACTGACTCACCAACTATCAACTCATACTCAACCCAAGCTAAAATTATGGTCTTCTGTAATAAAAAAGCAAAATAAAAAAAAAAATAAAAAAAAACTTGCACCATCTACTCCTCTAATGGAACAAAACTTGAACCTGTCGATCAAACTAAGCTTCTAGGTGTAACAATAGACGAATTTGACAAACATATATCATTAACAATCAAAAAAGTCCACATCAAACATGGCTCACTCTATAGGGCCAAACCCTACCTAACCAACAACGCCAGACTATCCACAGCCAGATCCCACCTACTATCTGTATATCAGAGTGTGTGATATACCTTTAAGAAGCATTCCAATCAGTGGGAACATGCATATAAGTACTGAGAACTTGTAAGCAAGAGTGCCAATTTGAGTGAGCAGCCAGAGTGATAGCCTGCATGTGTGCAGTAGTCAGTCAGTTAGATAGTTTGTTTAAGTTTAATGTTCTGTCATCCATCCTGATGTGTTTGTATGCAATAAACTACTTAAACAAACACCTGAGCCTCTTTGTCTTATTAGTATGTACAATATGAGTGACATGGTGCCAGAATAGGATCCAGAGAAACAACCATGAGGCAACTGATTAGAAGTGAAGGAATAAATGAGTGGCAATCTTTACTGCTCAAACGACTCACAAACAGGTCAGAAACAAATTCCGGGTACTAAAACTAACATAAATTATTTATTTTGTAATGAATATAAAATGAAGCACTCAGAACACTCAAATGAATTTCTAATTAAACAAAATGTCTGAAATTGTGATATATTGATAAAAAAATATTCAAAATAATTGCAAAAATGTTTTAAAACAATATCCAAATCACATAAAATGTATAAAAAAGGGAAAACAACTGTATTTTTTATGTACTAATTTTTCACATTAACTGAAGCTATTCAAAACATCTGAAGTGTGCAAAGTGTTGACAAGTGTGTGCAGTAGTATAGTGCAGTTATTTTGCAAAGTACAGTAATTTCAAAGAATATTTTGCAAAGTACAGTCTTTCAAAGAGATTATTGCACATTTTAATATTATTACAGATACCTGGTGTGTGTGTATGTTCAGACATAATTACAAGGGCCAAGGTTGCATTGTGTTTTACTATATTTTGTTGGCATGGCAGTGGGATTTCACAGACCAACATCACTTGTGTTTCATAACAATATTGCAAAAAATTGGAGAGTGTTTGAGCAGGATTACAATATTTTCATACAGGCTGCTTTTTCTGACAAGGTCACATGTAAAAAAGCCATTTATTCTGTTTAATTTAACTGGTTCAGATGTCATTGAAAGACAGCGTTCATTTGTGTATGCACCTGCTGTGTTTGCAGGGGAGGGGGAAGACTGCCATACTGTGGTACAGGCTGAAACGCGAGAAGACCCTGAATGCTTAAGACACAAATTTAGAGATATGTGTAACCCTCAAAAGAATATTACAATGGAAGGACACTTATTTTACAGAAGAGATCAAAAGCCTGGTGAAACTGTTGCAGCATATATAACCAGCTTGAAAAATAAGGCTAAAATATGCAGATTTTGTGATTTAACAGTTGAGTTGATAAAAGACAGGCTTGTGTATGGTATTAATAATGACACAGCAAGAAAGATTTTGCTACAAGATGAGATTTAACATTAAATAAGGCCATTGAGATTTGTCAGATATAAAAGCTTACAGAAAGGCACACAAGTAGGCTTTAAAATGAGAATAGCTTTGGAAGGCACTACAACAAAGCTAATGTAAATAGTATGCAGCACGAGGTTAAGAGATACAGGCCTAAGGGCATGGCAGCTTCAGAAAACCCAGAGCACACTCAGTAAAACAGAAATGACTCCTCGTTACCCCCAACTCTAATACCAACTATAAACCCGCAGTACCAAATTTTATTGCCAACTGTCATAGTTGTGGTGGAAATCATGAACCCAAATGAGAAAATTGCTTAGCTTTTGGTCAGCAGTGCCATTCTTGCAATAACTGGAATCATTTCAAAAGGTTTTGTAACTCATATAAGGCACATTTATTTATTAAAAGAGAGCATACAAAGACACAAGTTGATAAAGTAGAAAGCTGTGACCCTACTTTTTAAGTTGATGATGTGCCTGTGCTTGGTGAAACAGTCAATGCAGTAGATTTGTGGGCAAAGAATGAAATCTTTTGTACTGTTCGGATTAATGGCAGTCCTGTAGAGCTCAAACTAGATACTGGTTCAAAGTGCAAAGTTATGGCAGCAGAAACATTTCCTAGAGTAAAAGCTGCAGAACAACTTAATTTGACAGTGTGGGAAGTTTGTTGCTTATGGTGGTGAATAAATTCAAACCAAGGGCTCAGTAGTGCTTTCATGTTACTGGGAACAGCAATGACTTGCAGTTTTATGTAGCCAAGAGACATGTATTAGGCCTCAAAGACAGTTTGAAAATGTGACTGCTTTCATTTAAAAAAGAAGTCCACCATATAAGCTTGAATGAGAGCAGCTCAAATTTCTCCCAAACTATTTTTTTCTGAGTATGCAAACTACCAGTTGTGTACTCCATGAAGTTACACCCAGATGTCAGCCCAGTTATCAGACCAGCACAGAAAGGTACAGTAGCTATGCAGAGCAAAGTCAAAGTGGAACTAGACCAAATGCTGCAGATAAGAGAAATTTGTCTAGTAGAAGAACCAACTGAACGGGTATCTTCCATGGTAGTAGCTCATAAGAAAAGCTCAGCTGATATCAGAATATGTATTGATCCAAGAGATCTGAACAAAGCATTAAAAAGGCCACACCATCCTATCCACACAGCTGAGGAGGTTGCTGCCCTCCTGCCAAATGCTACTGTTTTTTTTTTTTTGCCTTAGATGCAAAAAGTTCATTTTAGCAAATTCTGCTTGACTGGAAATCTGCTTTGCTAACCACATTTGGTATGCCATTCTGGAGGTACAAATTTCTGAGAATACAATTTGGAATAAATTATGTCTTTCAGTGTGTGAGGGAACAATTTTTTTCTGGTTATCCATCTGCTATTATAGTAGATGATATTCTGGTAGGAGGCAATGGGGAAGCTGAACATGACAGAAACCTCTAGAATGTTCTGGAAAAAGTATGTGAAGTGACCCTTAAACTGAATCCTCAGAAGTGCAAATTCAAGCTATAAGAAGTTTTATGTTAGCCATTTGTTTTCCATTCAGGCTTATGACCAGATCCTTCCAAACAAGCAGCAATTCTTGAGATGTCAGCTCCAGACAATGTCCATGTCATACAATGTTTTCTTAGCATGGTAAACTATTTAGGCAAGTTCATTCCAGATTTAAACCAACTTTCAGCACCACTAAGGGAACTGACATACAAAGACATAATTTGGTCATGGTCAGAGCAACACCAGAGAGTATTTGATGTCTTGAAACAGAAAATTGTCAGTCCATTCACTCTACGCTACTATAATGTTGACAGACCAGTTACTCTTTCCTGTGATGCTTCTAAGTTTGGTCTAGGTACAGTCATTCTTTAAGAGGGGACACTAGTAGACTATGCATTGAGAACTCTTACCCAAACTGAGATGCAGTATGCCTAGATTGAAAAAGAGCTTCTGGCCATTGTGTTTGCATGTTCTATCATTATATTTATGGCTGACCTATCCAGATAGAAACTGGCCACCAAACTCTAGTCACTATTTAAAGAAAGCCAATGCACACAGCTCCTGTGAGATTACAATGCATGATGCTCAATTTGCAAAAGTACAAGTTCAGTCTTTTACACAAAAGACAAACTTCTTTATATTGCTGATATCTTATCTCATTCCCCAAACCACAGAACAGCATGACAATGAACAATCTGATTTTGAAGTCATGAAAGTGAGATTTTTTTTCCACATGTCTTGATGAGCTTAGAACTCACACAGCTTCAGATCCAATTCTTCAGAAGCTCAACCTCTTTATCAGATTTAGATTTAGATTTAGATTAGTACTAGGCTAACTGCCCTTGCGAGCCATTTTAAGCCTTGCCAATTATCCCTTGTGAGACTCAAACCCTGTACCTTGTGCTTACAAGGCAAACACCTTAACCATTAGGCCACCCTCTCTTATGTTGAGGAAGGCCTTCAAAACAATCCTGTTTTCCAGTAGATATGCAGCAGTATTTTCCATACAGATAATAATTTGTCAGACAGCGGTATCATCATGAAAGGTCCTAAACTGATTGTTCCAAAATCCTTACAACAACAGTATATTAAAATCTTGCATCGCGGCCACCCATGAACTGATTCTCCCAAAAGAAGGGTGAGAGGTCTAGTATTTTGGCCTTCTGTGTCAAAAGATATCAATAAAGTACTTTCATCTTGCTCAGTTTGTAATAGTACAAAGCTGCATTAATAGAAATAACCATTTCAGTTAAGCAAGATTCCTGAACTACCTTGGTCAACAGTAGCCACAGATATCTTTGAATGGAATGGTCAATATTACTTGGTGTTAATAGACTTTTATTCAGATTGGTTCAAGACTGACCTACTTCCTAATCTAACATCCAATACCGTCATTACTAAGTTGAAGAGACATTT
Organism: Protopterus annectens; assembly: GCF_019279795.1. Classification (NCBI taxonomy): domain Eukaryota; kingdom Metazoa; phylum Chordata; order Ceratodontiformes; family Protopteridae; genus Protopterus; species Protopterus annectens. The sequence continues at coordinate 1,846,589,944 of NC_056743.1, read as the reverse complement.
TTTTGTCCAGGTTAGTCCACACAAAGTCATTTCTTACAATGGTGCACTGTCAGAAGATCAGACAACTTGCTGAAATGTTGGACTTTGTTCATATTATGAGTAGTCCTGAGTACCCACAATCAAATGGCTTGGCTAAACATGCAGTTCAAAGTGCAAAACAGCTGTTAGAGGATCCAAAGGTGGGAATACCGATGTTTTTCTAAACTTGATAAATCTCAGAAAAATTCCTTGTGATGATCATCTTGGCTCCCCTGCCCAGAGACTTATATCAAGACAAACCAGAAGCACATTACCAATCAGCAGCAATTTATTGGTTCCATGTGCTAAAACCAATAAAGCAGTGAAAAGCCCAGTTGTTGGAAAAGCATTGGTCCCAGAAGTCCTACTATGACAAGACCAACAAACGTCTTCATTCATTAAAAGAAGAGGAGAGAGTGAGGATGCAGACGTCAAAAAGTTTTGATCACATCAGATTTGTGAAAAGTTTGTGTCAAGATCCAAGATCATACATCATGCAATCACAAGGAATAGAATTTTGGTGGAATTGGAAACATTTATTACCGGTGTCCAAACCAGTGTTACAGCATCTAGCCTGTGACAAAGACTCTAATTCTCAGAGTGACTTGTCCAATGTCCCTATTCCAGAAGACATTCCCTCAGCAATCCCTGCTCCTGAGGAAATTCCTGAGAGTCTTGAAGCAGAACATTCCCCAGTGACTGTCCCTGTTGCTAAACCAAGTCCTATTACATTACAAGATCAGGTCCCATTTCCAGACCTATTTCCAGATATACAGTAACCTGGATATGACTGTTGTTTTGTTTATTACTGTCTGTATAATTGCATACCTATTCAAATTTCATTGCTAATATGAGACAGTTCAGTAAAGAGGGAGGATGTAGATCAGAGTGTGTGATATACCTTTAAGAAGTATTCCAGTCAGTGGGCACGTGCATGTAAGTACTGAGCACATGCAAGCAAGAGCGCCATTTTGAGTGAGCAGCCAGAGTGGTAGCATGCATGTTTGTAGTAGTCAGTCAGTTAGATAGTTCATTTAAGTTTAATGTTCCTGCCATCCATTCTGATGTGTCTGTATGCAATAAACTACTTAAATGAACACTCAAGCCTCTTCAACTTATTAGTATATACAAGATGAGCTACACTAACCACCCTCCTTTATTGCTCCCAAATCTTTACCAACCTGCACAAATCTGATCTGAATAACCTAGAGACCTGCTATAACAAAATAGCCAAGTTTGCCATAAACCTACCGCACAGACCTCATCACTGCTCTGGATATCACCAGCTCAACTGGATTGACCTACCCAACCTATTAACTCTCAACCAACTAACAATTGCCCACAGGGTCATCCATAAACTCTATAATTGCCCTGCTCTCATGGACCTAGTTCAACTTAATACAAAGCTCAGGTTCCTCAGATGATCTCACAAGTTATTTCTAAAAGTAACAAAATCTCATAACTACTATGGAGACTCCATATATTCTAATAAAATAGCCAAAATGTGGAACTTACTTCCCCAACAACTCCTAAGTGATCCTGACAGTCAAAAATTCAAACTACTCCTAAAAGAACACCTCACAAATCACTGTACATGTTCCTGCACAGTGCCGGGCTAAGTACACCCACTTGATGTTCTCTTATGCTGACTACATCAACATTGCATACTTTCCAACATATTCTCTCCTATGAGACAGTAAGTATTCTGTCTGTTTGATTTTCTTACACACAAAAAATGCTTGTTCATTCATTTATCATGATTCTTATACTCACCTAAATATTGTGAGCTAGCTTCCTAATTAACTTTTAATCAGTTAGTTTGGTATTTTGTACCATGTAGGTAATACGCTGCTGTAATGTTCTGCTAATTTCTGTTATTTTCTGTCAATTACTTGTTTCAAGCTTTGCTCCCTAGGTCCCCTCTGAAAGCAGGCTCCTGGCCCATTTGTGAAAATGGGTTCCTGAACTGTTTGGATACTACCTGGTAAACAAATGTAAATAAATAAATAAATAAATAAATACATACATACATACATAAATAAATAAATAAAATATTGATTTAAGTATTTACCATTTAGGTTTATTTTATGCTGAAGTATAGCCAGTACTCTGATTTGTCAGTGTAATGACTGCTTTTGTTCAGCTCTTTGTTAAACTGATTTAACAGTTGGTATGTATTCTGGCTGAAACACTGGTGAAGTAAATAATTTTGTTTTCTTTCCTCTTCCCATCAAGAAATGAGAAACTGATAACCACGAAGGTTGCAGTGGTGTGTTTCAGTGTTCAGGCTAGGCCAGTTCATTATATTACTGCAAAGTGGTGACTTTTTTCAGAATATTCTTGAAAGACTACATAACTGTCTGCACTTTCCCATTTGACTGAATATATCTCATACTTGACATTATATGTATGAAATTCCCATTCCTATGAAAACAAGCCAAATCCCTGACTTTGAAATTGTAGACCATTGCAGAAATAAAGCTGAATGGAATAGTATGGTTTGAGGAAAATGCTATAAAAATAAGGATGACTAAATTTGACTGTGTTATCACATAGATTTATGACTTCAGGATACTTCAAATAAAGTCAACAGAAATGAGTTAATGATAATTATTTGAAAAGGAATAAATCTGCAGCTACTTTAGTCCTTGGCCAGTCTGGTATTTTATGTCACAGCATTTTTTGGTATTATTTTTATTAAGCATGTTGAGAACTCATAATTTTCCCATACCATTTTGATTTGATTAGACATTCTAAGCCAAATACTTAAGTCATGTGTTCTGTTTACACTTAGCTGTACCTAAACAAGTGTTATATATTCTCTCTTACATTTTGTTGATTATCCAATGTGTTGTAATAACTTCCTTGGATTTTAATAGCAGGTATCATGAAACACAAATTTAATTACAGAAAATGAAGTATATTTGGATGGAAATTAGAATTTTCTTTTTGTCATCTAGCTGTTCTGACAATACCATTTTTTTCAGTATTTGCACTTCAATATCCAGTTCAATGCATTTAGCAAATTCTTATAGAATATAATCACATTCTGTGAATAAATCACCATATGATCCCAAACTCAACATTAAAATTTATATATTTTTTATTTGTCTTTTCAAAGTCTTTGCACACTGCATTCCAGTATCCTGCTTCTTTCATTAAATCCATCCATCAACAACCCCTTTTTCCCATTTTTGCACATGGGGTTGGGGTTTAATTTCAACAGCGACAATCTTCTAGAGCCAAGATTTACAATGCTGGGTGGCTAACTCTGTTGCAGTAGTTCTTCCACACCACACACACACACACACACACACACACACACACACACACACACACACACACACACACACACACACACCTATGGCCAATTTAGAGTGTCCAATTCATCTATTGCATGTCTTTTGGATTGTGGGAGGAAACCAGAGTACCCAGAGGAAATCCATCCAAACATAGAGAGGACATGCAGAGGATCTATTACAGTTTATCAAAGTTTCAAAACTTCGAAGGCTTTATGGCTGAGACCATATGATTGAAGTGTTGAAGCAGTGAAGGTAAAATAAAAACACTAAAACTAAATAAAACAAGTTATCTTTATGTTTTTTGCAGGGGGGCAAGCCCCCCCTGCACCCTCCCACTCCATGCAAATTAAATATAACAACTCAAACATTACACTACAGTGAGGAAAATGGTAAATCTTGCGTTCCACTGTACAGTGATTTCAATACAAAGTGTTCGAAGTTTCAAAACTTCGATCATATGGTCTCAGCCTTATGGGCTTTGTAGGTTTGAAACATCGATAAACTGAAGTTGACCCCGGCAGACTCTATAAGAAGGTACCCGGGCCAAGAATTGAAACAGGGAACCTCTTGCTGTGAGGCGACAATGTTATCCGCTGCTGAGCTGCATAAATGTAAAGCATCAGATCAATGCATCCACATTCAATTGTCTTCAAAAATATGCAAATCACATATTACATGAACGTTTAAATTACCCATTTTTGCATAATGGTCCTTGATTCCGTGACTCAAAATCATTCACTCATCAAGTTTGAGAGGTTGTCTTGACAACATATTGCCTCTGGTACATTACAATTTTAACTGTACAGTGTGTATTCAAATAACCTGTATTTCTGATGTTACATAATTCACCCTTCTTCCGCAGTTCCAGTCATGACAGCAAACAATATGGAGTCATTCAGACTGGCTCCATTATGCCTGTGTTATGACACATCTTGGTAGGTCTGTGACATCCCTGAAAGAAATCAAAGATCCCATTTTTCACAGACATACTAAGAATAAGCAATTTCATGGTGTGCATAATACAGCCGTAAGATGGCACAACTCAATCCAGTCTGCTTTGGCAAGAAACTGAATGATAAATGATACCCAGATAGTACTGTTGGCAGTAATGGGTATTTAGGTATGTTGTGAAAATGTCTGTATATAATAAGGTGTGTCATTTAGTTATTTTTTTATAATTACTGACCTAGAGCACTGAACAATTCCAACCAGTCTCAACTAAATATCAAGGTAGCTAACTTCAGTGACCTACAGCTTATTCGAGAAGATTCACATAATAAAGGCCATAACCAGATGGGGGTGATTGTTATACAGTATGTCAAGACAAGTTTGCATTTTCTGTGCTATAGCTAAGGAGTAATGAGTATAAATATCTGTGAACCAAGATGGCTGGAAATCCCAGTCCAGACATCTTGCTGAGGACCTGGCCAGAGCAGCTGATCCAGAAGGATGGAAGGCTGAGCACATAGATGTAGAGGTGCAGTAAGTAGAGAGACCAGACAGGAAATACAAGATGTCTAGTGGAAAATATGCTGTCAGCATTTCGACTGTGAGAAAACTGGTGTCATACTCATTGGGCTCTTACAGAAAACATTTCAGTCACATGGTCCTTAGAGATTTTAAGAAATGCTGTGTTGCATTTGATAAAGAGACAAAATGTAAAGAAGTACTATGTTGAGTATATAGCCAATGTAGTGAAAGAGACAAAGAGAGACTGAATTGTGAAGGGGACTTAATCTGAATTTACATCCTTAAAAAAGGTGTACTGTAATATTGCTACACAACATTGATTTATGCTAATGATGCTTTTTCTTGCAGATTTATTGAAATGACTTTGTAGACCTATATGTTTCTACTGAAAGTAAGCCTAGTGTCTGCAGCAGAGCTGAACTGTATGTGTACACATTTTTCCTAATAAGTATATATATATATATTCCCTTAGGATAAAATGTAAGCACCCAATCCCCAAGCCCCAGGGGCTTGAAAAATACACGTATTGTATATCCATTATAATGAAGCACAGCTTTATATTCAAGAAGCAGTCAAGGCAAATTATGTCAGCTGAGCTTCATGCTCTGTGTGTTTATATTATTAGTGCTATAATGCTATAATATTATGTTCCGTACAAATATACACTAATTTGCATTTTTTTTTTTTATTTTGTTTGCTTGTTTTTTTTTTTTTTTCAATAATAGAACTGATTCTACTCAGACTCCTTTCAATCCCAGCAAGTAATGGCAAGGGCAAATACAATTGTACTTTTATGAGTCAAAATGGAGAAAAAGGGAACATGTATGACTCTATTTTTATCACGGTCTCTCTTGAGTAGATGATAAAACCTTCAGGTAGTCTGCTATTCTGTTTTTAAAAATGATCAACTCCAAACTTCAGCAGGAAATTGTTAATTTATATTTATTAGTTTTTAGCAATGTGTGCAACTGCCTGTTTGTACAATTAATCTTTGTCATTTCTTCTCAACATGAATGCATTTGTTAGTAAAATATTGATTATGTATGCAACATATAGATCCATACAAGTCCATTATTGTTGATTGAGTTAAAATCCACATTTTTATTACTAATAAGCTACTAGTAGTTCATATCAAGTATTCATATCTGATTCCTACTCTCTTGTCTATCAGCCTCTTTGATTTTATTCCAACATGTGTTTTGCAAATTGTTCATATGGCTAGATTGGACCTAATCAATCTGTAAAGTCAGACAAATTCAGATAAACCATGGTGAGTGATGAGGCTCTTGTAATGAGCTTGACCTCCTGTAAATATGTTTGAAAATATAAAGAATCTCAATGTGTGACTCCTCAAACCGTTTTTATTAGAGGCACATGGGATGTATGCAAATGACCTTTAAGAACATCAGGTGTTTCATCTATATATTGATTCTGAATGTCCATGACTTTTTTCTTTTAAAGTAATTTAATGGACAAAATAAGGCCAATAAAGATAAATCCCACTATCTGTAGACATGAATGTCTCAACCTGGTTATGGCTTCACCACAACAGCACAAATAGACTGCTTGACTAAGTATTAGAAACACAGAGCTGTTATACCCAGCTGATGTCCATTACGATTAGGGTGTCTGCAGAATATCCCAACCAACAAACAAAAACAATGAGTAAAAAGGTCACACAGGAAAGCAATTAGTAAAAGCTATAAGAAAATTCTAGTAAAGCTAGAATTTCCACTGTGTGATTCCTCAAGCCTGTTGTATTAAAGGCACGTGGGATATATGCAAATGACCCTTAAGAACATCAAGTGTTCCAGCTATATGGTGATTCTGAATGTCCACAAGCATTACAAACACAGGGCTGTTATACACAGCTGTGTTTCTAGTGTTTAGCCAAACAGTCCACTTGTGCTGTGCTGATGAGGCCATAACAAGGCTAAAACATGCATGTCCACAGCTAGTGGGGTTTGGCTTTATTGGCCTGAATTTGTCCAATAAATGACTTAAAAAGAAAAAAGTCATGGGATTTCAGAATCACCATTTAGCTAAAACACCTGATGTTCTTAACCGTCATTTTCATTTATTCCCATATATATAGTATCTGATTAAATGCACAGATCAAATAATTGCTTGAGAAAGTACTGTTGTGTAAGTAAACTTATCATAACAGTAGATATCCAAATAGATCACTGTTGCAGAAGCCTTACATATATGGGACATATCCTGATAAGAGTCAGAACTCCATCCAGCTTCTAAAGCTTTAGATCACCTTCCACACACTCAAACAACTGTTAAAAAAGTTCAGTCAGGCCAGGATAAAAGAAGATGCATAAGAATCAAAGATCAGAGCTTTTTACCTCTGAAGCAAGGAAGGATAGATCCTGGCTAAGAGGAAATGAACTAGGAGAAGATAGGAAGATAGAGAGCTTCACCCTGACATAAAACAAATGGGGACGATTAGTTTGTGCTGCAATAATGATCCTTTCAAATTTCTACTCCTATGGTAAATTTACTTACACAACTATACTGTGTTCATGAATAGACCAAAGCTGCAGTAGCTTAACTTATATGGGATGAACACCAAAGATTATAAAGAAAGGGAGGAGGAAGACGGATAAGAGTCCAGAAGCCCTTGCAGAAATGTTTTTGAAAACCCTGTCCTGATCCTTGTAGAATAGTTGGAGAAAATCATGACCTGACCCTAGAGAAAGGTTCATCTTTGTGGTGTTTGACTAAGATTTGAAGAGCAGACAAAGTTTATCCCTCTAGAATACTTCTAGAGTTCAACCCTTTCAAAAAAAACCAAAGAAAACAGCAGAAGTAGTCATATCCCTGGTACAGTGGGCTCTCACTTTGCCTGAAATTGCCTTGTTGTGGTATGATAACCAAATTGAATGCCCTGAGACATTGTTTAGATACTAACTGTCCCTTTTTATTACCTTAAAATAAACAACTGATTAGAATTCCTGGTCTTTTGTCCTGTGAATGTGTTATCCATACTGCCTGTGGACATCCAGGTAATGCAAGATTTTCTCCGCATTGCTGTTTGATTCTGGAAAGAAAACAAGAAGACAAAAATATTAATTAAAAATAAACTCTGAAACATCTTTAGGTATAAAAGAAGGGATTGTTCTCAAATAACCCTATCTTTATGAAAGATAAGGTTTGCAGGGCCACTTTAAGAGCTTGCAACTCAAAGACTTTTCTTGCAGACATCAGGATAGTGAGTAACATTGTTTTCCAAGATAAGAACGTGTGAGCTTGTTCAAAAGGAAATACCCAGGGATTCATTAACATGTACACATCATGCTATGCCTACATGTTTGCTCATCGTAGCTCAATAAGCAGCAATGCTCATTGAATATGTGAGCCACTAAGCAACCTGATAAATCGAGCAGTACCTGTTCATGGCCAGAACAGCTGCTAGCAATCATGTTGAAGTGTAGATAGGCTTGAACATACATTGCTAACAATAACCAAAACAAACCTGTGTTTCCAGCACATGTAAAAAGTTAAAGGAACCAAGAAGCAATGTCAAAGACTTGTCCACAGTAAAAGAATGATGGCAAATCATTAAATGAGTACCGTCAGCAAGACTGATAAAGTTCTATTTACATGAAGGATGAAAATCTTTAACTCCAGCTATACTCTATCTCTTATCATCTACTTAGAGGTGATCTCTGCTTGACCTACAAAGCCATGTCTGACCCAGAGCTGCTAGATATACTACACTTAAAGAAATCCCAATCCCTTCGTGCCACATGCTCCAGGGACCTAAACCTCATTGCCACAATAAACAGAACATCCTGGAGGGACAGGTTCCTAAGCCAGAGACTTCCCATACTCTGGAAAAAAACTTCCCATTCACATCAAGCAGAGTACTTCACTGGCCCTCTTTAAGAGATATCTTGATGAGTGGAGGGGAAATAAACAGTTCACCCCGGGGATCACTTCAGTGGCCTTGCGTGACAGGACCACTGGGAACTAACTTTGGGCAGCATTATGCCAGGGAATCTTCTACGGCTAGGCTGATAGAGGCTCCAGGACCATTAGCCTAGTACACACCTATGAACCTATAAACCTATGTATTAAAAATTACATTTTCTGAGGGAACTCATTTAAAGTTATCCTGTCATTCTTTTATAGTGGACACATTATAAACAACAGATTGTAAGTAAGTTTACACTTAGTAAGCAGACATGCATGAATGGCACAATACAAGGCAAGGGCAACTCGAAGTACATAATTAAAAAGCAGGGGCTGCTTAAAGAAGAAAGCAGAGCATTATAACAAGAGTTTACAGTACAACCACTAGAAATTATAATCAGCGATTGCTATATAAGTAATCATGGACACTAAGTGATACATCTAGATGATTAATACAAGTAAATGTTCACCATAGGAGATGAGGGGGAAGCAGCTTCAGTGTAACAAATAAATTAAAATTACTAATAATACTTAAAGTGAGAGGCAAAATAACTGTTGCCAAGGATAGGAAATACAGTAGGGGACATTAGCGCACAGTTATGGAACTTCACTGACATTTTCATGTATAGTGTGAAAGTAAACAATGAAAAGAATTTACATAGACACAAACTGATGTTTGCACATTTATGCATACAGTTAAACAATGAAACCCTTTTTTTGCCTTGTACTTATGCAAGAGGCAATAATGAAGTTGTAATGCCAATGAACACTCATGTAAAATGGGGACATACTGAGAAGAATCTGGCACATCTATTAAATCATTCCTATAAAAGTATTAATTCAGAAAACAATCATTTGTAGCAGTAATTTGCATGTTATGAATGGTAGAAAGTATGACTGTCATGCATGCCATATATTTATGTACTGCAATCCAGAAGGACTTGGCACATAGACAGAAATGTCACTTTGACCAGCATATCAACAGAATAGTAAGCTGCCAACCATACTTACAGCTGTTGTAACTTTAACAGATGTGAGATGTACATAGTTGTGACATTAGGGGCCTGGTCATGTGACATATAGTAACATCAACACAAATCAAGGCAAAACACATGCATAGTCATTCTCTTGACAACTGGGTTGTGTATTAAGTTTTGACAAATCAGAACAAATGAGAATAACTATTCATAAAATGATTACTTAAGGTGTTTTATGGGGTGCCCTTCAGAATGCCAAAATTCAAAACTTCAAAACCTATATGATCACAGACCATATGTTCGAAGTTTTGAAATACCAACATTCTGAACGGGAAATCGCATACAGCGCAGACCGGGAGATTTCCCTTGTTCTCACTGTAGTGGGATCTCGGAGTTGGTATATTTAAGTAGGGGCGGTGTAGTGGGCACAGCCCCCCACTTGGGGGGTGCAGGGGGGCTTTGCCCCCCTGCTATACACAGTTTAATGTGTGTTTTTTTATTTTTATGGGTCTAGTTCACATTTTCGAACATCCAAATGTTCGATCATATGGTCTCAGCCATATAAATTTCGAACATTTGAGCATTCGGTTATGTGAAGTATACCCGTTTTATGCTAAATGGCGCATGTCTAGTACATCATTATTATTACTGGAGGTTGGAATAATGGTTGAGGTATTTCCCTTCCAGACAAAAATGCAGAGTTCAGTTCTTACCATGAGGGAAATTGGCTATGCTTAAAATGGCACACAAGGGCAGTTAGTCTAGCACTTGTCTATGAACTGTGAACCTGTGAAGCTATTATACTCTGTATTCTGATAGCAAAGTAGAACAATGAATTTGTTATCTACTCACATAAAAAAAGAAAACAGAAAAGTATCATAACACAGGTTTAATCTCACTTTCTGATCACTTTACAGAATTACACACATCAAGATATGATAAATCAGCCATTCTTAAGATCATAGGATCAGAGGAGGTTACTAGGCTCATGACTCTAGGGCCCTTTCAAACCTAGCCAAGTTTTACCCTTTTTTCCATGATCAGCACCTATCACCCCTGTCCAAGAGGGACACAGGTGGAACCCCCTGGGATGAATTTATGGTTACCCATCCAGTTTTCCAGATTGCCTTTGAAAGGAGCCAATCAGTTGCTCTGCTTAACATGAAGCATGAGCCTGTTAAAATAAAATCTCCAGATTTTCTACCAGCTCAAAATCTTCATTCCATCATTCTGACTCCCTACACTGCCTGAACTGGTTGAACTCCCTAACTATCTCTCCTATGCTCATCTCTCCACTGCTCATAAACTCATTTTCAACCCTTCTCAATGCCCCTCCCTCTCTTCCATCCTTACTATGCTCATTCCTGATCAAACCCTCAGATCTAATAATCAAAACCTCCTTGAAGTACACAAACCATCACAAACCTCTGGGCAACTTCATCTATCCTTCTCCCCTTGCACTAAGGATGTCTCGCGAATAGTGTACAATATGATTTATCAAGACCCCTGGAATCATTATTTTACTACAGTTATAAACTGGCTTTGTGTCATATGAAGGACTGTGATGGGCATCCCCTCTTTATAATGGAGGACCATCAGCAGATCCTGGAAACTACAGACCCATTAGTCTGACTAGACTTATTTGCAAAGCCATGGAAATGATTAACAAGGACATAGTAGACCTCCAGACACTGGATACATCCCATTCTGGCTTTGTCAAAGGAAGAGTATGCTTACTGAGTCAGGTGGACTTCTTTGACTTCTTTGAAAAGGTCAATGAGGCAATGGATGAGGGGCAAACACTGTATTCTGCCTACTAAGATCTGGCTAAGGCATTTGATGCAATACCCCACTCAGGCATTGTCAACAAACATACAGAACTATGTATAAAACTCTTTATAACACACTGGATAGCTAGCTGGCTCACTCACTGATAGCACACAGATGGTTAAAATCAGTGAGGCCACCTCCACAAGGAGGCCAGTCGCCAGTGGAGTCCCCACTGCTCAGTGCTAGGCCCACTCCTCTTTGGCATCTAGATCTTGGATGTAAAAGCCACTGTCAAAGGCCACTGGCTAACCAAATTTGCAGATGATTGCGAAAGAGGGGCAGTCATTGAATCCCCCAAGATATGAACACCCTTCAGGAAGGTATAATACAGATAAACACTTGGTGCCAAAGGCATGGCTTAAAACTCAATGCCAAGAAATGCATTATAGTACCTTCTGATAGGTCTGCCACCCTGGGTAACTATGCCATCAATAAAACACCCTTAAAAGTTGATTCACTAGTCAGAGATTTGGGAACACATGTATATAGCAACCTAGATTTAGACCAACACGTGTCCAAAGTGGTAAGTAAATCTTTCTATGTTGCTCAACTTATAAGCAAGGGCATGGTGTCTAGGTACAGAGAGGTCATCATACCAATGTACTGTACTGTACTCTGCCCTCATCAGGCCAATCATAGAGTATAATTCCCCTTTTGGTATGTACCTGATCAGACAGATGAAGCAACTGAAACATCCACAAAGGTTTCTTACAAAAAGAATTTAGGGAGCAAACACAATGCCATATGCAGAATGATTCAAAGCCCCGTCTCTTTACTCAGTATCATAAGGACTTCTGAGAAGTGATATTTGCCTGGCATACAAGGCATCCTTGGACCCTGTTTTGCTGCATGTTTTGCACATGTGAAAAAACAACACCATCAGATCTACTAGATTAAAACACCTATATTTTGCTTGCAACATAAATAGGGCATGTTGGCAAGACAGATATGTTTCTTAAAGAAGCCCCCTCCATGTGAAGCAGAGTTCCACGCTATCCCTATTTAAGTGCAACTTGGACCAGTGGAGGGTAATTGGAAATTCACACCTGGTCTGTCTCCTATGTCTCTGATGGATAGAGACAGTCATTAAATCACCCTACTATAAATTAAATTTAAATCAAATTTGTGTGTCACTTTTGGGTTGTACTGCTAGGCATTTACAGGCCCTAATGGTCATTAACCTAGTATACACCTATGAACCTATGACCATATATTGCACAGCTTACAAACAAAAGGATTATGACTAGATCTAGGCATGCCATTGTCCCCCTTTACTCAGATATCATTAGGCTAATCATTGAATAGAATGCCCCCCTTTGGCATGTATCTGTCTAGACACATGCAATAACTGGAATGTCCACAGAGATAACTTAGTAAAGGATACAAGGCCTAAACAACATGTCCTACATAGGCCTACTGAAAGCCCTGTCACTTTACACAGTATTCTACAGAGTGTGAAGACTTGACCTGCTTCTAGCATGATAGGCATCCTGCAACCCTTTACTAATGGATTTACTGCAGATCATTAAGTCAAATAGCATCAGAAATAGTCTATGGATCTAAACCTCATCTGCAACATCAATAGATCAGTTTGGAGGGCAGGTATATTTCACAGAGGATACTGCTACGGTGGAAAATATAATTATTGACCATGGGATAAAGGCCAATCTAGAAACAAATGGGATAGGCTATTTTGAACACAAATATGGAAATTGGCTAGGTTTAAAATGTTCAAAAAAGGCAGCTGTCCTAGTACTTACCTATGAAACTATTAGTGTGAGATACTGCAGATTTGAAAGGCTTACCTCATCAGTGTGTTCAGAGAAGATAGTGTACACCATGTTTGGGTGAAAAGGAATGTGTTTTGTTAAGCAGATAAAACCACAATGTGTTCATCATAAGTAATTACATACTGCTCAGATAAGTTATATGTTCTTTCATTCATGGACATTTGTGGTAGTGTGAGTGAGACATAGCTGTTTCACACTATGGTGTATTGACCACATCAAGGATGGATGAAAATCAGTGACAGCAGTGGCGTGACAACCAGGCATTCCTGACTGCTCAGCTCAAGATCAACATATGCAAATCTCCATTAGTTGCTGTGTCACTGTGAATATGTTATAATGTGAGTACAATGAGTAATGTAAATACAAAACAAACATGTCAAAGATACAAAAGGACAATACGTAATACCACTAACTGGTCTGTGTGCAAAGGTCCCACACCATTGTACATCATTTGTGGGTTTAATGTGTTGGAGTGTAAACATTATTTACAGTGTACAGTCACAGTGAACTTGTCATATCTTGAGTACAGCAAGCCATTAAAAGATACACAAGTAATATAAGCAACTGACATTATTTGTTTTGTGTCAAAATATCTTCCATAAGTGCACTTCTGACAAGCTCAATTGCAAGACTGATGGCAAAGTATTAGAGCTTATGTAGTTATTTATTGAGGTTTTGAAGTTAGAATGGAAAATAATAGTGGTCTACAGTGTTCCAAGCTAAGCTTCATACAAATACAGAGTACAGACGTATCAACAGTTTGGATTCTAAGCCATTTCATAACAGATGTGTGTCATGTTTACGGTTTCTGGGTCATGATAATTGCAATAAAGTATTCATTATATGGATAATACAGATACATAGACTTCCTACATGTTTACCATCACGTATGCTTTAAGATGAAATCTTCTGATAGTTTGTTCGTAGCATGGTTTTGCAATTGTTAATGCAAATATGAACTAGTAATATCTGATGCCTAGAGGTGTCAGTAGGAGCAACTGCAGAAATGCTTGGAGGCACTCACTGCTGTAATGATTTAAGGATTGTTGTAGTGTAGTGTTTCTTATGCAATTGTATTCACTTCTGTCATATCATTAAATACTAAAGTCACTGCATGATAGCATATATGTACATGTCAGACTTCCAATACTTCAGAAAATGCATGATAATACAAACAATTTAATCCTACCACCTTCTGTGTGTATAGGAACATATTTTTAAATTGTGCTGTGTGTTGTTTGTCACCCCATAAATCCTTTACTTGGCTCCATGTTTTGCACTTATTCCTGGGAAGGTATGAGCAGGTTTGTGATGATTGTGAACCACATAAACAACCCAAAAGGGTACTTAGTGCTGGTGTAATGACATACGTATCCATAATTTAACAGGGCAGACTAGAATTTAATGACAAATAATAAGATTCATAATTTTATAGGATCATAGGTTCATAGAAGTATACTAGATTAACAACCACTATGTTCTTTATAAGCCTAGCCATTTAGACCTAATACAAACACCTGTCAATCTTCATTGACAGTCTATAGACATGATCATTAGCTGATCACATTACAAAGGAAGCCAAATGTTGCATTGAAGGGACAATGAAAACAGAATGAAGCAAGCGCCTTTGTGTGCAGCATAATTCATAGCAGTACTGACAATGATCCCATATGGTGTACATTCACCACTGCAGCCTGTTCAACATATGATAATAAATGCCTCTTCATAGTGCTGTCAGTTTTTTTCTTTTCATAGTGCAGCAAGGTTAAGCACAGAAATGGGAGGGGCAGCAGATTAATGAGCTGTCATTTACTGTCAGTTACTGTTGTTACTCAATGCCAGACATCACACAATTACTGAAGACAAAGAGTAATGAGACAAAAGGGGAGACAGATAGGGACAGAGGGTGAGAGGACTAAAAATATTTTTATTTATGGGCCACTTCTGACCATCTTTGTGGTATGCTCAAAAATATTAAAAATATTAACATCAAAAATATTAAAGTAAGAGCCAACCAAAAACCATGGCCAATAGCAAGGTGTACGAGTTGCTGAGGGCGAGAAACGCTGCTTTTAGGGCAAAGAATAAGAAGGGTATAATTGTGGTAAGGGCTAATATAAAAAAGGGTATCAAGGAGGCTAACAGGGAGTTTGGAAAGTGGATACAATAATGTTTCAAGAATGTGAATGACTCAGGAAGCCTGTGGTATGGTATTCAACAGTTAACTGACTACAAAACCAAGTCAGCTCAGCGTGATGATAGAATTTCTGGACAATCTAAACACATTTTCTGCAGGTTTGAAGAAAAAAAAATCAACCTGGAACCTATAAAGCTTCCCAATAACCAAAAATGAGGCAATACTCAACTTCAGCTGTGGAAGTAAGGAACCAACCGAGGAAAGTGAACCCCAGGAAGGCTGCTGGCCCTAATAGCATTCTGGGAAAAGTATTGAAAGGTTGTGCAGACCAACTCAGCATAGTCCTGATGGACATCTTCAATACCTCACTTATCCAGGAAAAAGTACCAGCATGCCTCAAAGTTACCAACATAATCCCTCTGCCCAAAAAAGTCAACCTCACCTGCCTAAATGATTACAGGCCAGTGGTCCTTATAACAAATGGAATGAAATGCTTTGAAAGACTGGTTAAAAGGCATTTGACTACAGTACTACCCCAATCCTTTGACCAGCTGCAGTTTGCCAACCTGCCAAACAGGTCAACTGCTGATGCCATTTTGGTGGCACTTTAAGTCACATTGGAACATCTTGAAGAGTAGATCAATGAGACCAGGCTGTTGTTCATTGATTTCGGCTTGGCATTCAATATGGTGATTCCAATGCAACTTATAGAAAGTTAATCATCCTTGGCATAAATAAAGGGCTGTGCAACTGATTCCCAAATTTCCTGACTGGAATAGCACAAAGGACCCATGCTAATAACAGCACTTCAGGAAGTATTACAATCAACACAGGAGTACCCCAGAGTTGTGTGCTGAGTCCTCTACTGTTCACAATCCTTACCCATGACTGCTCTGAGAAAGCTAGCAACAACCACATCATAAAATTTGCAGATGACACCACAGTGGTGGGACTCATAAGTGGTGATGAAAAGAGTAGGTATAGGAATGAGGTCAACTCCCTGATTGAATGGTGCAATAACAACAATTTGGACCAGAGTGTCAATAAAACAAAATACATTATTATTGACTTCAGAAAGAGCTTTGCCATGTACCTGCCCTTCAAGATCAATGGTGAAGAAGTGGAGAAAGTCCAAATTATAAAATTCCCATAGGTACATATATATCAGATGATCTTTCTTGGAGTAAAAACACAGGCCAGCTAATGAAGAAAAGCCCACCAATGGCTACACTTCCTAAGAAGGCTGAAAAAGCAAAGCTTTCTATGAATGCTCTAAATACATTCTACTGAGGAGCTATCAGGAGTCGTATCACCAGAAACTGCAGTGTATGGTTCTGTAACAGAACAATGCCCGAAAGGAAGAAGCTGCAAAGAATAATAAGAACAGCAGAAAACATTGGGGGCACTAGTCTTCCTACCTCACAGGAGCTCTTTGAAATGAGACGTAAAAAGAGGTCCCACAATGCTGAGTGGCATTTCTTATCCAGCATGTGGTTGGTTCACTAAACTTGCATCTTGTAGAAGGTTATGGAGTATCTGCTGCAGGACCTCCAGATTCATGAACAGTTTTTATCCAGCTGCAATAGCACTCATTAATGCAGACATAAATTTGGATCTATTAAAACTATAATAGATTGTTACTCTCACATTCTTTTCCTTTTTTCCACACAGTAACTCTATTTATTTATTGCATGCTAAAATTAATTTATTCTCATTCAATTGCAATTCCAATCACTTCCTTTTGTGCAATAACACACATTTTCACCTCTGTGCATAGTGTATTTTTCTTTTCATGTGTTAATCAACTAGTAGTCAGTGTTGTCCAGTATATATAAATAGTGTACAAGTATGTGTGTCAGCTACCTAGATATTTACTTTTGTACTGTAGTTATTGTTTATTCTTTTATACCTATCATGTCTGTCTTTTTGTGTTTGTTTTATCCTGTAAAAGAGCTGACACTCGAAATTTCATTTAGGTAGCACTTGTATTTCCCAAATGACAATAACATTTCTTTTAATGTTTGTTACTGTTAGGTTTGCTATCATAATGATTTTGTTATGCTGTATATAATAACATGTTTCCAATAAGGAGCAGGCAGGTATAGGATACTAGAGCCATGATTAAGACATAAGAAGTATAATGGTGGATTAATAGCATGTAGCCAACACTTACACACACTTATACACATAATATTATATAAAATGATAACATTGGATAATGTTTGTCATACTTCTGGTTTTAAACCCTTGACACTTTGCATAAAGCAGTCTACAAATGTGAGTATTATATGGTCACACCACATCAGAACGCATACAGCAAAAATCACACACACTTGAATGGACTGTGATAAAGGACTGATGCAAGGGAGAATGTGGGTATTAGACCTCATCATGACAATCTCAGTATTCTGGTTATGCAGTGTTAATGCCAACTAACTTCTTCATTAAGCAAGATAAGGTGTATCAATTTCAATATGTTTGGAAATCTAATTCTGACGAGCCTGAATGTGCTGGACTTTGAGTTGTTATGCTATTGTCCTTATTTAGAAGCAATTATTTATTACTGTAAAATAATTTCCTTTGCATTGATTTGAGTGATCTTAGTAAACCATGTTGAGGAAGGAACTATATGTACCGGCACACTAAATAATGTTCTACACACCTTATGGTGACACTTGTGATGATTCATTCTTTATACCAATAAATATTGGTAACTTTATACGTCTATAAGTGTACTTCAAATTAACTATGATCATTGCTATACCTAACACACTTCACAGAGACTATAGTTTACATTTTTAGCTTTTACCATTGCTGTTCTAGTCTATGGGAATTTTCAATTGGGAAAATGTGTGGACAAATGGCTTGGCTTGGCTTAAAAAGGCTCTAGAGCCATTAGCCTAAGTTCCTCATATGATTCTATTCATTACATAGAGTTGTGTTACAAGTTTCAGTTTAGAAACTGACAGAAGTATTTCATGTTTGATTACTAATAAAATGTCACTGAATACACTTTGTTCTTCCCCCTCAGGAAAAAAAAAATCTATAATTTTGATTTGAACCCTGCACTATTTCTGTTGTTACTAAAAACTTACTGCATTAATGTGTTGAGTTAGAAAGAAAGTTTCCTAGCAGCTTATTTTCTGCACTGAGTAATGTCCAGACTGATGACTAAAATACACTAGGTTCTTTCTTATTTACAGCACTGATGGTTATGTCTTTATACAAGCCAAACAAAATATTGAGTTTTTGCCATGAGTGTTGCTCATTAATAGTCACCACTGACAATTAACAGTGTGCACCTCTGGAATTTACCTGTCGCATTCACTATTTTAGCAATGTTTTCAACATGTTAACTTGCATTTCTGTTACACATAGTCATGCCCTCATGTTATTGAGGAAGAGGACACACAAGGTTTTATAAGGTCAATTTCTACACAGCATATACAAGTAAAGCGTACACATTATAACTGCTAAGGAAAAGCCAGGACAGATGCAGACACCACTTTTTTAACACTTTCATTCTATTTATTTACTAGAACGTCTTAAGAAGGTTATAATGTGTTCTCTACCTTTATAGTGTTGTTACATTGTTTTGCTAAAGTATACACACGTTTTAAGGAAATATCTTATTTTCATGATTACTTGTTCTGACACATTTACAATGGTTGTGACTAAGGATCTGTACTACACAATTCATTATTTTACTGATTTTACTTCCTCATACTTTAGTCCATGGCATATTTCTTACATCATGCACATAAAAATGTGCTATTACTACAATGAATAGTCAGAAGGCTGTAGAAAACCCATATCAAAACTATACTGTTTATCATCCATTATACACACCTGCTGTTACAACACAAACAATTAAAATTACAATTGTACTTCAGGTTCTAGGACACAAACATTTCTTTATCTGTGAATATTAACTTTAAAATATCCAAAGTTGGAATCAAACCCTGAATTATTCATGCTGTTATTTATATCTTAGTGCATTAACACATTGAGCCACAGAAAAAAAAAGTTATGTAACAGCTGTCTTTTTAAAAATCAGTACATCCAGAGTGCTGACAGATGTGGAATGGCACCATTCTTATTTTTGCTATTGATGAATTTCTAAATTAAATTTTTGAGATTTTGCCTTAGTAACAGCGACCACTTGCATTCACCAATTCACCAATGTGTAAGTGTCATGCAAAGGATGAAGGCAAAAAACAATTAAAAATGATTTTGTGTGATGATTTCTCAACTAGTCTTATACCATTAAAATGTTGAGACTACAGATCTCTACTTTCACATACACATCACCTTCTCTAGATTTGAACTGCGAAACCATGCCATTACCATATGAGATTGACAAGATTAACAGTGCTTGCCACGTCAACATAAACATTATGAGGTAGAAAAAGTTTAACTCTTATTCTCAGCTTTGTAATTCTAACATTTTATATTTAGGAAGTAATATTGCCTTATTCTCACATTTGTCCTTTGTCCTTTCACAGTAGAAGTCTGGATGAATAGGATATTTGCACAAGTTATGCTGCTGAAGCATATCACCAAATACGAAAACATTATGCAATACAAGAGTGTGTTCTTCCCCATCCTTTGTGTGCATTACTTAGTTTGATGCAGTAGTAATATGATTGCATTATACTTTGCATTAAGTTTGAACTACTCCATTTCATGTTTAATTGTATATGCTAAATATGACTTACAGATTTATTTTACTCAGAGGCACAGTTGCCTCTTAACCATATTTTCATAATTATCTCATAAATCAGTCAATATATTAATCTTTGCTGTAAACCTATTCTCCCTGACACTCTCTATGTAAGTTTGCATCCAATTTGCAGGCATGTTAAACACTTAATTGTGCAGTATTGCTATTCAGCCACACTTGAAAGCCATTGGCTGAACAGAGTTCTGAATAGTCATTGGTGTACTGCTAGGGCAAGTGCCTGGCATCTTGTGGTCCTCATACCATATTTACCTGCCCAGCACATCAAGCAGCTGGAGTCATTCAGTAATGATAATGAGCTGACACTTGATTTACACACTCAAATGTGCCCAATGGTATTAATCTACATGATATAAGTACAACCTGGGCTAATGAACTTCTGTCACAGTAGTGAACACTGCCTGGAGTCACCAACTTTCTAAACACAAGATACAGCTCTTTAACTGGAATAAAGTGCAGTTACATTCTTTTTGGAAAACTTTATTACAACACCTGTCACATTGTGTTATATTATTTACAAGTACTGCTCACAGTTATGATTTTACTATGTTTTCCTAGAAAATTTAAACTGATGTCAGCACTTTGCCCATTTTTGTCAGTATACAATGTATAAACCTTGTATTGTGATGATCCTCATCTTATATCACATGGATTTATGGCAAAAAACTTTTTCTGAGGATGTGAACACATTTGTAATTTAAATGTATAAACAAGCAATCACCACTGCTCCAAGAACACTCGGTCTAAGTAAACCAATGAAATAATCAATAGAAAAAATGACTGATGTTGGGGCTGATAGTTTTTATAGGATAAGTCTGCCACAGATATATATATATATATATATAGGTATCAATGTACAGTTGAAAAATCAATTATGAGTAAATGCAAAGTCCTGCAAACTGTAGCAACTGGGTGCTACGAAGCATAAACCGCTACAGTACCTTTGATGTAATATAATCGCACGCCAAGGCTGTATTCACTTCACCGATATGGCGTGCCAGTATATGACCAAGTCGCCCGAACAGTATTCACGTCTTCTGGCGTCCCCTGTGAACAATATATCCAAATGGTGGCATACAATAGAAAGCAGTCCAAAATCAAATACTTCCAATACTTCTGGCATTGTAACAAATGTACTACGAATTCAACTTCAAAGAAGTAAAACGTTTTATTGAAATGACACAAACAAAATCGGCTAGCGCTTTCACCTACTGGCTTCCTCAGGCCGTTAAAACATAACCAACATTAGAGGCCTTATATAACCTTGGGAATTCAAAATTCCTGATGTCATATCCTGTTATCCAATGTATTACTTAATACTACAATGATTTCTTTTGTAAAACACATTGTTGCCACTATTAATACTCATAGCCATGCATTAATACATTGCTTCATCATCCAGGTATAAAAGAGGAATGCAGGCGATTTCTTAAGCCATGTAATATAATCATTAATATAATAAAATATGAATGAATTAAAAAATATATATTTAAGTTAAAAACAACATTCATAAAATGCAGAAGCACATTAAACATATGTAACACATGCATATGGGTGTTTATAGCTCTCCGTTAGTTGTAATACACTCATTGAATGAACTAATACCTATAACATGTTATTGCAATTCCCTATTACTCAGTTTGATTATGATAAATTCACCAAATATTCATATATATTGGAGTCCTAATTATTTAAATTTAATAGTGTAGTGAAATAAAACAATAGCACTATCCTAATTATTTTAATTTGATAGTATGATGAAATAAAATAGGACTACGCTTCCTTCACAAATTACGGTATTCAACTATACTGATATGATGTTACCAAATTATTTCTATCACTATATTCTCTATTATTTCCTCAAAAATCTTAGTAAAAAATCTTAGTAAAAATTTTTTTTGTAGGAATATAAAAAACAAGTGATGGAAGTATGAACATGGATATGATTTGTTAACAATGGGGCCATTTCTACGAAACCTGACTTGTTCACAAATAAAAATATGTAAAAAGTATAATTGTAAGGTGATGACCTAGCAAATTGATTTATGGCCATATGCCATGGCAGAACAGCAGACCTTATAACCGTAATTTTCCCAATACTAGTGTGTAATACATTATAAATACAAAGTTGCGAAATTAAATACGGCAAGTGTTGCTGCTACATAGAATGTTCTGCTTACTATCATGAGAAATATATAAAATGTATATGAAATGTAGAAATATAGGAATGTATAAGGCAAGTATTAGGAGTATGAACATAGATATGGTATATTAACATTGAGGCCATTTCTACGGAGCCTGACTTATTCACAAATGAGAATATATAAGAATGTAGAATAATAACCTAGCAAATTAGTTTATGGCCAGATGCCATAACAGAACACCAGACCTTATAACCATAGTTCTTCCAGTACTACTATGTGACACATTTTTTCAAAGTTATGAAGGTAGAACAGCAACTCTTGTGATATCTAAACACATATATTTACAAGAACTGACGATCACATAGTAAGTAAAAATATTATATTATGAAATAGCATGAAATGAGTGCAAGTGATTGCATAAACAAGGGTCGTAATAGTTAGAACCAGCCTAGTATGAATATATATACTTGGACATTACAAGAGTGTTCATAGCCCTTTAAATCATATATTAGTATGTCACGCGCTATGTTAGTAAGCAGAATATTTTGATGTGATGGTACAAACAGGGATTATAACGGTTAGGATCAGCTTAATGTGAATATATGTGTTTAGATATCACAAGAGTATCCACAGCCTTTTAGGTTATATACTGGTATGTTATGTGTTATGCTAGTTAGTAGAACAGTCTATGAAGCAGCAAAATTTGCTGTTCCGAAATTTGCTGTTCCACCTTCCTAACTTTGTAAAAAATGTGTCACACAGTAGTACTGGAAGAACTATGGTTATAAGGTCTGGTGTTCTGTTATGGCATCTGGCCATAAACTAATTTGCTAGGTTATTATTCTACATTCTTATATATTCTCATTTGTGAATAAGTCAGGCTCCGTAGAAATGGCCTCAATGTTAATATACCATATCTATGTTCATACTCCTAATACTTGCCTTATACACCCCTATATTTCTACATTTCATATACATTTTATATATTTCTCATGATAGTAAGCAGAACATTCTATGTAGCAGCAACACTTGCCGTATTTAATTTCGCAACTTTGTATTTATACAATGTATGTCTAGGGCCATCAGGGAGGCACATGCAAATTCCACCACAATCTCAGAAGAGATGGTCAGAGTACTGCACATTGTGCATTTTGAAGTGTGAAACTGCCTGAATCATGTGTGTGAGTCTGTGGACTGGATAAATGACTCACTGGAATATGTCATGTCTGTTATGGAATGTCTTCTGGGGAAGATCAGCATCCATATGGCAAAATAGCTGCTACATTGTTGGGTGTTAGCCAATGTGGCCATGCCAGATCTTGCTCCTGTAGTGGCACTATTTCCACTGCTCCATCACTGATTAAGGTATCTATACCCAGACATGGTATACGGCATGTTTGTGATTATGTACATAGTCATGATGAGAGCTTATTTAGCATAAATAGCTCATGTTTAGGTAGCACCCCAATGTTTAGCCAGGGTTATGGAACTGGCAAGGTGACTCATGGCAGAGGAAATTCACTCAGTTGGGAGCTACAGTGGGGAATTAAATAATCTAACGTGCATGGTTCACATCTGCCCAGAATGCCAGGGCCTCCTGCTAGCACAATTGCTTTGGCTGAGTTTCTCCAGACCCACACACAGTGCACCTTATGCTGCACATGCCACACATATATGAATCATTGATATTTGCCTCTTTAAATCTGATGTTACTAACCCTCACAATGCATAATTGCTGCTAACCTAATTACTCATATGCACACACACACACACACACACACACACACACACACACACACACACACACACACACACACACACACACACACACACAGCACCTATCCTGTGTCAAGCTTGCTTTCTTGTAACCTCCATCAACCCTGTGCAAGTGATGATAACTGTGCCCTCCCCTTTGCACATTTCTTAGTGACTCAGGATTGCCTATGCCTGATGTACAGAGTGGATACCTAATGCTTGATTAGTCAGATGTCTGCTTTCATCAAAAGTATTATCCTGAATTGCACATTTTTGACATTCTGCACAAGTTGAACAGAGTGTTATTTAGGCTGTGCTTCTAATTTGTAGTTAAAGTAGTGTTAGTAGTAATGCAGTCCAAGTAATTATGATTTACTGCATGCTCAGTACCTTGTACATATGGTGCTGAGGTTATCTTTGGGTTGTCTAACATGGGCAACTTTTATGCCTGATGCACAGTAGTGAGCAGGGCAAGCACATGTGTTTGTTCAATAGATATTCATTGTACTCTGTTGGATGCTGTATTCTTAAATTGTCTCTTACACAGTTATGGCACATTTTCTGTTTATTATGGATGTGTAAGTATTCTTTATCATGTACCAAGCTGGATGATAGTGAAATTTGACTTAAACATTGTGAGGGCTGGTTTGACAGGGATCTGTTGGCGTCATTCACAGGCTGTATACATGTGCTGTGAAAAGCCATTTTTACATAACTTTAAATAGTTTACTTATTTTAGAATTATATGCTGTGTATATATCACTCATGACTTACTGCTGATATTTCTGTAGAGTTGAGTCATGTTTTATCATACTGAAATAAAGTATATGCATATGAAGGCAATTGCTTAACCTCTTCCTTCAGCTTTATCACTTATCTTGGTGAATAGTTGTTAAAAGATGTCTCTTCGTAAAGCCATTATATGCGTAAGAAATTTGCATGCATCACTGTTAAGTTTTTATGTAAGTACTGTGTATGTGTGCTGTTCTCTGCTTCTTAGTCAGGGGTGTAGCATACTGTATTCACCTCCATCTGCCAGGATCTTCCCCAGCTTCTCCATCTAACTCATCATCTGTGTCTGTTGGCTACCCTGGCTCTTCCCATAGTGCTGGAAAATACAGTACTTGGCCTTGTTCTGTCTGTTGCACCTGTTTCCTAACAATGATATTATGTAACATGGCACAGACTGTTAGCACATTGGCAGTTAGCTAGTTCGTACTGTGGGGTACCTCCAGATGTATCTAGACATCAGAAATTGACATGAAAAAGTCAAAAACATGCTCTATAATATTTAGAGTTTGTGCATGTGCATTGTAACATTGCGCAGTGGGGTTGCATGGGTTTCTCATGGGTATCATAAGCTAAGGTTCCAGTGCATAACTTCAATACTCACTAGATGCCCTTGTGAAAAGTCACAAACTACCAAAGTTACCTGGACACACATTATAGATTATCTCTTGGGTATTACAGGCCACCTGGTAGTTAATAGAGTGATAGCCTTTTCTGTCAATGCACCTCCTTTCCTGTTCACCAGGTGAGGCTTTTATTTCTATGTCTGTGCAGCCTATGGTCCCTAGAATCTCAGGGAAATGAGCTATGGAATAGAAATGCAGTGTGGTGATATCTCTCTCCTCTGGGATACATGGAAACCCGATACATTCTTTTACATACAGCAACATTGCATTGAAGAATTGATACAAACTTCTTGAGGATGAGGCCTGCGGCACCCTTATTATGTCCTCCGGGGGTCTTTGAAACATAACAGAAGCTAGTATACATAATGTACACATACCTTGGTTTCCACTAGGATGGGGTTTCCTCAATTTCCCCTCAGCCACAAGTGAGGGTGGCAGATCTTCACTATTTCTTCTCCTTGGCCGAGATCTGGCAGCAGCAGCAGCAGCAGCACCTTGCATTTGAGCCTGATGCACATACTGATTAATGACAGAAAAAATGTTAGGAGTTGCAGCTGCTAAGTGTCCTAATGGCTGTATTCTAAACAGCATTTAAATTAAGGCCAAAGGGAGCGTGGTGTGAAGATGTAGGTTTTATATGTTACTGAATAGCTCCACCATGTTGATTTGCTTCATTAGCATGTAACTCACCTATTTATACCTTCATTAACATACTCTTCCACTTAGCCTTGTTTTGCAACTGGGTTAAACGTGTAGAGCTGTTTCAGGAATACCAAACAATGCATCTCTCTACTGCTTGTCACACACATGAGGTTAGTGGGAAGTGTAAGTGATCATAAATCCTGGCAAAACTTTAAGCTTCTCCAATGCAAAGTTAAGAGCCCATTGAGAAACTAAAAGTTTTCTAGGTGGATAAATGTGTAATACCTCTGTGGCACTGCCATCCCAGCTATCTGGAATTTTGTAAATAATCATATGTGATTTGTGAATTTTTTATATAATTTATACAGAACTGTATGTTATGTACTGAGCTTCAAAGTTGTGTCCACAGTGTACCCTACTGGAAAAGAACATAAATGTATATAAACTATATACCTATGCAAATGTATGTTTTAATAGTAGAAGCTGGGACATACAGAGTTAACTTACAAATCTTCAAGAAAATAAGTGGAAATTTTTTTACAATTATGTTGTCTCTCAGTTTCAGTGAAACAGACACAATGTCCAGAGTTAGAGGTTTTCCTGTTGTCTTGAAACAGAAATAATTACTGTTTCAAATGTAAAGTGTTTTATTGCTTCCTAGAAGCTGCACATCTGAGAGATATGTACTTCTCACATAGAGATGATAAAATTATGTTTGTTTCTATTTACCTGGCAACTGATGATAATAAATGTGTAATACCTCTGTGGCACTGCCATCCCAGCTATCTGGAATTTTGTAAATAATCATATGTGATTTGTGAATTTTTTATATAATTTATACAGAACTGTATGTTATGTACTGAGCTTCAAGGTTGTGTCCACAGTGTACCCTACTGGAAAAGAACATAAATGTATATAAACTATATACCTATGCAAATGTATGTTTTAATAGTAGAAGCTGGGACATACAGAGTTAACTTACAAATCTTCAAGAAAATAAGTGGAAATTTTTTTACAATTATGTTGTCTCTCAGTTTCAGTGAAACAGACACAATGTCCAGAGCTAGAGGTTTTCCTGTTGTCTTGAAACAGAAATAATTACTGTTTCAAATGTAAAGTGTTTTATTGCTTCCTAGAAGCTGCACATCTGAGAGATATGTACTTCTCACATAGAGATGATAAAATTATGTTTGTTTCTATTTACCTGGCAACTGATGGTAGGCTTGGGAGGGTGGCTTAATGGCTAAGGTGTTTCCTTTACAAACACAAGGTGCAGTGTTTGAGTCTCACAAGGGATATTTGGCTCGGCTTAAAATGGCTCACAAGGGCAGTTAGTTTCGTACTAAAACTATGAACCTAAGGTGACAAAGAGTTATGTCATCCAGGCTAACCCAGCAGTAATATCTGATAGCAATTTAAGAACTCTCTAAGAGAGACTGTGCATTTTGTATCTTGTCTTGGAGCTGGAAACTTCCTCTCGTTAGCATCTGCATTGCTCTGTAAGTAAGTCTAGGGTACAATAATTTCTTTTAGATATAGATAGCAATATAGTAAAGATTAGTTTAGATGTTTTCTGTATTTATTTGAGACTGCCTGCACTTTTGTTTTAAATTATTTCCTGTCATTCTGAACTCTGTAGTTACTGTGCTGTTTGAATATTGTCTTGTTCTTTTATTTATTGCTAAATATATTTAAACTTGTCTTTGTGGCTGGTTTGTTTAGAGATATTTAAGCTCTTAAATACTTCCATATGTATTTGGTGACACTGTATATGCCACTCCAATAGCCTTGCCCTTGGTCACACTTACCATTTGGATAATAGTTAACATTACACAGTAGGACTGGTCACCCTTTGTAAGGGCTTTTATAGTAGCTGATAAGTAGAGGTTGGTGGCAGTGATAACTACCTTATAGTCTGGGCAGAAGGGTGTATAGCTAATAAACCTGTACCAGCCTTCCCCAGGAGTGTGTGTGTCAGCTACTTGGACAGGGACACAAAGCACTGGTTGGACAGAGAGGGTGCTAGAGCTTTGGCTTGACCCCTCAGCTGAAATATTAACCCTATAGCTGTGCCGGTGGGGAGTCTTGTTGGGGATCTGGAGAAAGAGGGAGAAACCAACCCTCAGACTGACAGTGATCTCTGTGTGCTCTTAAGGGAAATTGTATTTTACTGTGTGTGTACTTGTCATCCTCCTATTGTGTACATCCCTCACTGTTGTCAGTGGTGAGGATTGAGGCACCTTGATTACTGGGCCAGTGCAGGTGCATCACAACCTCTTTTAGAAACTGTTTCAACTGAGATAAAAAAGAGGGACTTATAGGCAGATAGGCAAAAATTACTGAAAGATGAATAATAATGAAAGAATAAGAAAAGTCGGGATAATAACTCACACAAAGATTGAAGAAGCAATGGCGTTTGAACCTTAAAAGGATCCTGGCTGACTCTATGGCACCAATAAGATAATCTTTTTCCATCTGGTTGAGTATGATTTTCAAGTTGCAGGTTTCTTATCCTCTTTTAATACCAGCTTCAAGGTTCTATTTCAAATCCATGTCATTTTAAAATGTTGAGTCTCATAAGCTCAATTTCACATGCTTAAATACACCTACTATAGTGAAACACCTTATAATGAGTATACTTTCTATAGTGAAACACCTTCTATTGAGGTAAAATAGAGAGCATCCTCACCTGCAACTTCACAGTGTGGTTTGGAAGCTGCACAGTTACAGAAAGGAAGGCGTTACAAAGAGTGCTAAGGGTTGCAGAGAAGGTAACAGGTTCCACTCTTCGATCAATTTATTCTGCAAGAAGCATCTAAATGGGCATCAAAATAATACAGGACAACACACATCCTGTGCATGGACTGTTTAAACATCTGGTATCAGGCAGGAGACATTGCAGCATCTGCTGCAGGACTGCAAGATTCAGTAATAGTTTCTACCCTACAGTGATTTAACTTTTGAAGTCGGGCACTAATCCCAGGGGTCTGAACACATAAGTCAATTTTATTTACTTGTGCAATATATGCTATATATATTCCAAGTAAGTGCAATATTTATTTATTATTTTCATAGTCAGTATTATTTAAGTCACTGAAGTCCAACATTAGACAAATAACGTAGGCATTTCAATCTGTAGTGTGTTTTGTTTTACTTTAAATAGGGTAGTTAATTTAATGCAAGGGAGGGTATTTTTTGTATAAGAGTGTTGGCAAATGTATCTGCCCTTTCTTGCATGTATTGCGAGTAGTATTGTATTTGTTAGCAATGTTTATTCCTCTTCCTCTATGTGTTGTTTCAGTTTCCTTTGTAATCTCAAGAATTGAGCTGATGCACAAAATTTCCCTTAGGCTACACGAGTGTCATTCTAAATGACAATAAAGTTTACTTTGTCTTTCAAGTTCTTTAATGTCAAAAAGGAAAGAAAAACATAACACTTTGTATTGTACAGGGAGGTAGGCCCACAGCCACATATGCTGCTAATTATATATACCAACTCCAAGATCCCACTACATATGGGAACAAGGCACACTCCCTAATCTCCATTGGACTGTGATCTCTGCAAACACGGACATCCCACTTTGACAAACAATCACTGCTTCAGAACATCGAGCATATAGTCTTGAGCTAATGAAACTCAAAGTGCTGGAATGTCGAGCTTTTTAGGAAAAAAGGGGGATGCCTAAAAGGAATTAAAACTCTGTTATCCAGGCTGTGAATAAACTGAAGGTTGGGATGAATGACAGAGCTCTATCTTATGTGAGTAAGACCACCCTGTAAGGAAGCTTGAGATGGTTGCCCTTGTCCATTTTCAATAGAAGGGAGAACTACTGTTGTCCAGGCCAAAACTGAGTTACCAGTACTATATTTGCAGAATACATTTGAATCACTAACAGAACTCTGTTTATTGGGGAAAGGGTGGAAATACATACAGGAACAATCCATCAATCAAAATGAAAAGGCTTCTGTTTTCCAGGCCTTTCTGCAACGAATTAGTGAACAGAACTTTTTTAAGTTTCTGTTGTGTATGGAGGTAATCAGATAAACTTGAGGAGTTCCCAAAGGTTGGATGGTTTCCTGGAAGACCCCTGGATTAAACCTTCATTCATGGATGTATGTCCTGGCTTGTTTTAGACTGGCAGGCTGAGGGATAACTGATTCACTTAATAGTGAATTCCTCTTTTTTTTTTAAAACTTAGCACCAGAAACTGAAGGGATAGACGGTGCTAGTGTTAGGTCCAGATGGATTTGAGGAACCACAGAATTTTTCTTCTAGTTTGGCTAGAGGAATCATAAGAATTGTAGAGGCCCTGGATTCCAATATCCAGAGACAGTCAACGGCTGTTGTGAGAGTTTGGTTTGAAACTGTCAGAAACTGTTCTTTGAAGAAGTCCACTTGGTCCTGAAGAAGAAAAGTCATCATCGTAACTTTATCTTGTTATCATAATAGGTTAACTTGATAACCCAGGTCGAGAAACAGGTTGTTGGCAAAAATAAAAGATTCTTGACATCTTAGAAATGAGCTTGAAAAAATAGTCTAAATAAGAACAATATGAGTGTCTTGTAACACGTAATAAGCTATTACTTGAGCTAGATACTTTATAAACAATCTTGGAGCTGTCAAAAACCCAAATGGTGAAGCAGAAAACTGAAAATGTGAACTAGACAAAGAAACTTTAAAGAGCATCTGAAGTCTTTGAGAACTGGAATGCAACGATAGGCATATTTTAAGTCTAGAGTTACTAGGAAATGAAAGAAGCAATGAGAGGTAACAGAAGCTGTAGAGAAAATACTTTGAATGTTGAACTGTTGATGTGCAGATTTAGAAATTAATGGTTTAACATGAGTCTCCAAGTGCCTTCCTAATTTGGCACCAAAAAAAAAAAAAGTTGAGTAAAAATCTTTTTCTATCTGAAATCTCAGGATAGTTATATCACACCTTGAGACTGCATTTGATCTGGAGTATGAGGATACAGGGAAATTTGACTGCTTTGATGGGAAGGAATCCTTGAATTAAGGGCAGAGTGTCCCACTGCCATTTGTAACCTTTCAGAATAATTCTTAAGAACTAGGTGCCTGAAGTAATCTGGGTCCACAGAGGGAAGTGAAGATATAGGTTTGATGAAGTTTTAAAATTTTTCGATGTTGAGGAAAGGAAGAGAAGAAAACTGAAAGTTGTCATAGTCAATCTGCCTTTTTTCCATGGTCCCTGTTCATGGGAAGACCATTCTTTCTTTTTGGAGCCTCCCTGCTACAGGTTCTTAATAGTCTGTTTACCTGTCATTTGTTGGGATCATTTGAAAATTTTCTTAAAAAAGGAACCTGGGTTAGAAAGACAGTTTATATTAAATTTCAGGATAGAGTAATGAAACATCTGAGAAACTCCATGGATTTACTTTCCACTTTCAACCAACATATTGATGATCTCAGTAGAAGTGCAGAAAAGGGTTCAAATAACACTTATCTGCCCAGATGTGCATTAGAAAGTTCTACTTTAACATCCTCACGATATTTTGTGTGTGCACTCAAGCAAACTCCTCATAACAGACCCGTTACAACTGTTCTGGAAACAGCATCAGGTGTCATAAAAGCATTAAGGAGAATGCCTGGTAACCTTTACTAGAAAGGCTCACCCAGATCGGCTACATTTTGCTGTGAAGGAAAGGTTAGTTTCCTTTTTATTTGTTGTATTTTGTATTACTTTATTGACTTTTTATATTTTGAATACTGTGATTTGTTTTCTTTACCTTGTGTTTTACTTGTATTCTGCTTTTAAATGCATATTAAAACTTCAAGAGACCACAACTCTGTCTCTTGTGAGTCAGGCAGAAATTAGAACTGATCAGGTTAGGACTCATACATAAGATAGAAGAGGTCACTTAAGGTTAATCATTTGTGAACTGAGGGGTTGGAGCTAGGAACTAAACCTAGTATTTAACGGGTAAAATAAAACATTTCAGAGCTTTACTAGAAAGGCTCAGCCAGACTCTACTACACTTTGCTGTGAAGGAAAGGTTAGTTTGCTTTTTATTTGTTGTATTTTGTATTACTTTACTGCCTTTTTTATTTTGAATACTGTGATTTATTTTCTTTACCTTGCGTTTTACTTGTATTCTGCTTTTAACTGCATAATAAAACTTTCAAAAGAGACCACAGCTTTGTCTCTTGTCAGTCAGGCAGAAATTTTTTATCTACTCTCCACCTAGTTACTGTTGTGTTCTTAAATCCCACTGTCTTTCTAGCTGCCTGCCTCTTATGTTAATTTGACAGTATATCTCATTTCCTCTCTGCTTTCACTGGCTTGTGTAAGTACACAATTATCATTTTGTGAAATCACTCCCCTTCAACTATTTAAATTTATTGGCCAACCTACCGTATTCCATAGTACCAGAATACAAAAGTGGCCACCCGCTTTCAGTCTATCTTACTTTTTAAAAAATTGTGAATCTCCATTAAAACCTAACTTTTTAGACAGGTACCTACTTTCACATCTGACTTCTCTAGTGCATACTGCAGTGTTTAGGATAAACTATTTTGTTTTCATCTTACCTTTAAGCATCCCTGTGACTAGCACTTGCTCTAATACCTGCTGGAAAGCACTAGGAAACCTTAAACTGATACAATCACTCAACTCTCCTTGTTAATAAGGAGAAATTAATCATAGGCACTAAACAGCCTATAAATGCAAAGCACGTTGCTAAGGTAAGGGAAAACAGCTCCTGTACTTTACAAAATAGCACCAAACCAGGCATGTCCAAGGATCATCTTCCAGTGATTTCTCCTGTCCACCTGTTGATTCTGGGCATATTGGGGCAATGCAGCAATTGCCTCATGTACACAGACAACCCTCTCCTCCTACCACCCAACAC
This sequence comes from Protopterus annectens, assembly GCF_019279795.1. Classification (NCBI taxonomy): domain Eukaryota; kingdom Metazoa; phylum Chordata; order Ceratodontiformes; family Protopteridae; genus Protopterus; species Protopterus annectens. The sequence goes on along the minus strand of NC_056743.1, from coordinate 1,846,556,930 downwards.
TACAACCTGTCAGAGATGCACTTACATAGCCAAACTGGAAGCAAAGCTCGCTCCAGCCAAGATTGTGCTAGACAGACAAGAGGAGAAGGTTAACACCCACACTACATATCAAGCAGCACATAGCCCTTCTAAACCCACACCAACACCCACACATAGCAACACTAAATCCACATATCCGTAGGCCCTTAACTGTAACCTGCCCAAGCAACAAGGACCTCCAAAGCTGAAACACAAGCAAACACCAATCACAAAGTGTCACATAGCTCACAACACAAGTGTGCCACCCAACAACAGTCCCTAAGGCAAGACAATGTACCTAGCACTTCAGTCATAGGTGACTCTATAGTCCGGCACAATGATGTCCCACTCACCAGGCTGAAACAGGAGAAAATTATAGTCAGCTGCCTGTTGGGTGCCAGGATCCACCACCTAACGCATGCACTCCAGTCACTGAACAACAAGTACAAATATGACTCTGTCATTGTCCATGTTGGAGTGAATGACTTGAGACATACCTCCCTGAACTACATGAAAAGAGACATGGAAGAGCTTTTGGATCATGTGGCCCAGGCAGGTATGACCCTAGCCATGAGTAGCATCCTGCCTTCGCCCAGAGTGATACCACAATATAAGGACAAAATGATTGACTTCAACAATTGGCTAAGCTTCTGGTGTCATTCAAAGGGGATCTAGTATCTGCCTGGGATGACATGATCGACAGACCACAATGCTTTGCCAGAGATGGTATGCACATTTTGCACCTAGGATTCAGGATACTGGCTAAGGCTCTTGCCACCCCTGTAGTGCCTTTGTTAGGCAAAGTTCAAAGGACAAAACCACCACAATAAAACGTACAAGCATGCAAAATCTGAAGGTAATGCTACTCAATGCTAGAAGTCTAAACCTCATAATGCACTCTCTTGAGGCACTCCTAAAATGGAGAACATCGATATCTGTGCAGAAACTGAGACCTAGTTCAAGTCTCCAGAGAGCACCCCTGCAATACCAGGCTACAACTCTTACCACATTTTTTGGCCACCAATCCAGGGCCAAAACACTAAAGGTGGAGGAGTGTCCATATTCACCAAGGATTTTCACAGCACCAGGCTAGTTGTCTAACACAGTGCGTCTGAAATTCTCCAGGTGTAACTAACACTAGGTAAGACTGCAATCCAAATTGTAGCTTGCTACAGATCCCCCACCATGCCCCAAGATTCTCACTACACCTTTCTAAACATACTGGAAAATATTAAGATACAACCAAACACCCTAATACTGGGTGATTGCAACTACCCTGACATTAACTGGGAAAACTACTCATGTACCAAATTCTTTGCCCAGTGGTTCTTGGAATTCATAAATTCCAATGCCCTGGATCAACTAATCCATAGTCCCACCAGGGGCTCCAATATCCTAGACCTGGACATTACCAATATGGAAAATCGACGCTCCACACCTATGGTTACCCCCTCATTGGTCAGGTCTGACCATAAGCTAATCACCCTTAACATCCACATCCCACCCCACAGTAAGGAAACCTCCAAAAAAAAAACTTCACCAAAGCCAACTTCATGCTACTCAAGTCAGAACTGACAAACTACATGACACCCATGCAGACGGGAACTGAAAGTTCAACTGCTGAATCATACACTAAGGCACTGTATGAGCACATCCACTCATGCATGAATCATGCCATCTCAAATAGAACCAAGATGCTCTCCTCCAAAAAAAGAAGCCAATCTGGTGGTCCCCTGCCATAAACAAACTTTACAACAAAAGAAAGAAACTGTTGCAGAAAAGAGGAAAATCCCAGGATGCAAAAAACTCCCTTACCAGCCTCAGTAAGAATCCCTTATAAAATCCTCCAAAGCTAGTTATGAAAATAAAATTACCAAAGATTCCAAAGGCAACCACAAGGCATTCTATAACTATGTCAAGGATCTAAATGGCAATGCTCAGATCTGCACTGAGCTACAACAGAATGGCATTAAATATACTGATCCCAAGGCTATTGCCAATATCCTAGCAGATCAATTGAGTGCCAACTTCACCCCCCTCTCACCCCCTAAATGGTCCATCTCAATACCAGAAGATTGCCAAATTCAGGTAATAATGCCCACACAGGTAAAAAACGCCCTCTCCAAAGCTAAAAATACAGCATCCATGGGACCAGATGACATCCCAGGCTGTGTACTACATGAACTACAAAATGAACTGGCACCTCACCTAAGTGTCATGTTTAATCATAGCCTAACCTCAGGCTTCATGCCCACTTAGTGGTGCACAGCTACAGTTATCCCACTCCACAAGGGGGGATCCACCTTGGATCCCAGGAACTACTGCTCCATTAGTCTGACGAGCCAGATCTGCAAGGTCATGGAATGTATTATCATGGAACCTATAAACAAAGACATTGACAACCTTCAAACACTGGACCCCACCCAGTTTGGGTTCGTGAAGGGCCGATCTTGTCTCCTGAACCGGATTGACTTTTTTGAATCAGTCTCCAGAGCCATGGACGAAGATAAGGTGGTCCACACAGCCTATCTGGACCACACCAAGGCCTTTGACATCATCCACCACTCTGGAATCATAGATAAACTTACTAAGCTGGGTATTAATCCCTACATCACTCAATGGGTAGCCCACTGGCTTACTGACAAAACCTACACTGTAAAAGTAGACAACTCCAAATCCAGCTCCAGACAAGTGACAAGTGGAGTACCTCAGGGTTCAGTCCTGGGACTGCTCTTGTTTGGCATCTACATCTCTGAAGTACAGGCCAACACTAAGGGACTCTGGCTAACAAAGTTTGCAGATGACTGCAAACTGGGAACCATTATTGAATCCCCAAATGATGTGGATACTCTACAAAAGGACCTTACAGAAACAGATGTTTGGTGCTAGAGCCATGGGCTCAAGCTCAATGCCAAGAAATGTATAGTTATCCCCTTTGGGAAAAAACAATGTACCCATGAATTACCACATAGGTGGTAGTACACTAAACACTGAAAATGTGATAAGAGACTTAGGGACACAGGTGGACAGTGGTCTCACTTTCGATAACCACATCAACCCAATAGTCAGGAAATCCTTCTATGTGGCACACCTCATCACAAAGGGCTTTTCATCCAGAAAAAAGGAGGTCATTGTCCCACTGTGCTCATCTCTCATTAGACCCACTATAGAATACAATGCCCCATTTGGTATGTACCTCTCAAGACATCTGCCACAACTGGAAAGGCCGCAGAAATACCTCACTAAAAAAATCACAGGCCTAAAGCAGATTCCCTACACTGTCTGCCTTAAAAAAACTCCAGCTATACTCTGTCGCATATCATCTACTTAGAAGCAATCTCTGCTTAACATCCAAGGCCATGTCAAACCCAGAGCTATTGGACATGCTACACTTAAAGAAATCCCAATCTCTCAAAGTCACATAGTCCAGGGATCTAAACCTTGTCATCACAATAAACAAAATATGCTGGAGGGATAGATTCCTGACCCAGAGACTTCATAGACCCTGGAATAGACTGCTCATACATGTCAAGCACAGCACCGTTTTGGCCCTCTTCAAAAGGAACCTTGACGATTGGATGGGAGAAAGAAAATTCACCCTGAGGATTATGTCAGTCGCCCTGCTAGACAGGGGTCCAGGGAAGTAAATAGTGTGGAAAGAAATAGTCAGGGAATTGTTATGGCTAGGCTTGTATTGGCCCTAGGGCTGATAGCCTAGTACCAACCTATGAACCTATGAACCTGAGACACTGAGGAAAGTAAGGAATTTAAAAGTGATTTAGGGTGATATCAAGGCAGATCAACAGCTAATGATTTCATTTTGTCAAAAGAAGTCAGAAGAAACTTTGAACAATATACTTGGCAATTTACTGTTCAGAAGGCCAAGGATGAATAAGTGCATGCCTTCTCCCTAAACCTTAGAAGTCATATGATTTTCAGAAAAAGTAGATTTAGAAAGGGAAACAACTACAGCATCTACCCTTGTATTTCTAAAGAGAAATTTGTGAGACTGAGAAACTTTATCAAATTACCTAGCAGTCAATGACAAGTGGTCAGTGGCAGACTGGCAGGACAGCTGCTAGCTGTGTTGAAAACATCCTCTACAGCTGATAAAACTGGTTGAGGAGACTACACTTGCAACAAATCATACTATATTTGCTAGATCTCAGACATTCCTTTTTGCTCCCACTTAAATAAATCCTTTATTCTGACAATGATGGCAAGCCTACTTCTTACACTTCAGACTCTGAATCAGAATCTGGATGGAAGGGGGACTTTTCCTTTTAGATTCCTGAGAGGATTCAGACTGGAATGACTGAAAGCCTTTAAATAAGCCTTTGCTTGGGAGGGTGGCCTAATGGTTAAGGTGTTTGCCTTACAAACACAAGGTGCAGGGTTTGAGTCTCACAAGGGATAATTGGCTAGGCTTAGAATGGCTCGCAAGGGCAGTTAGCTTAGTACTAATCTATGAACCTATGAACCTATGAGCCAAAGGCAAACCATTCTTCCTCCACTTCTTCAGTTTTCCATCCTTTCCCTTGTAATTTCTACAGAAAAGGAGAGCTGTGATGTATGGTCACGTCCCCAGGGGTTTGATTGCTCAGTAATGTCTACTCCATCCTCCATTCCTGGGAAGAGTGGTTCTAACCTGCTGGAATGAGCAATTGTAGAGGACTTGTTCATCTCTTGGCTTTTAGGGGATTCACAAGAAGCAATGCCAGAGAAGTCAAGAGAAGCTGACAAATGATATGAACATTTTAAAATGCCTCCAGTGGAATCATCTTCCAAAGGTCAATGCAAAGAATAAGCCAGAATGGAAAAGAAAGCCTGCATGAATACATTTCTCTTCTTGAGAATTAGTGGGAGAAATGCTGTGGAGCCTGAACCATGCTCCATTACTCAGTAGGCATGAGCCTTCAACTATTTTATTTTAATAGAATAGGAAGGGCTCATCACTAAGGGCTTTTCATCTTGAAAAAAGGAGGTCATGGTCCCACTGTACTCATCCCTCATTAGTCCCATTATAGAATACAATGCCCCATTTGGAATGTACCTCTCAAGATATCTGCCACAACTGAAAAGGTCGCAGACATACCTCACCAAAAGAATCACAGGCCAAAAGCAGATGCCCTACGCTGACCACCTTAAAAAACTCCAGGTATACTCTGTCATATATCATCTAATCAGTGGCGATCTCTGCTTAACATACAAGGCCATGTCAAACCCAGAGCTATTGGACATGCAACACTTAAAAAAATTCCAATCCCACAGAGCCACACGCTCCAGGAATCTAAACCTTCTCATCGCAATAAACAAAACATGCTGGAGGGATAGGTTCCTGACTCAGAGACTCCCCAAAGTCTAGAATAGACTGCCCATACATGTCAAGCAGAGCGACTCTTAGGTCCTCTTCAAAAGGAACCTTGACAATTGGATGGGAGAAAGGAAATTCACCCCCGGGATCACATCAGTCGCCCTGCTAGACAAGAGTCCAGGGAAGCAAATATTGTGGGAAGAAATAGCTAGGGAATTGTTATGGCTAGGCTTGTACAGTCACCTATCAGTAGCCTGCATGATACAAGTACAGTGACAGGTATATCAGTCTTTGTATATATCTCATGTTTGTAGGCCTGAGAGTCTCCCAGGTACAACCCTGTGTTCTTTCCAATTGCTACTGATGTCTCTGTTGGAGTACTGAGAGATGTGAGCATTGCACTCCATCATTGCTGTGATACGTGTAGAGTATAGCAGAGGTATGACTACTCTGGTCTAGGATGTGATGTCCATATTTATGATATGTGCAATGCAGACTGTTTGTGTCACCATTATGGGCACATACTGAAGAAAGTGTAGCTTGCTATCAGCATATGTTCCTAAGTCTCACAACACTGTGTTTGTGCTTGGGAGGTGTTATGTATATCATAATTAATCGGGGTACTTCATTGACAAAGGTAACGAAAAGTCATTGTATGCTTAAAGTTCAATCCATGAGTTTGTCATCAACCATCAGTCTGTGTCAGCCCCTACCGTAATATGTTACCACCATTTGGGGACTCTATATATGTGTGTGTCCAGTTAACAGTCATATGCAAACTTGGTAAACCACAGGCCATCTACTGCTGCCTGTGTTTCAGGAAAGTAGTTCCTAAACAGTGGAGTGCCCAGCACTGATCATTGTGGTATTCCACTGGTGAGTGGGCTAGTGGTGGAGGTGCAGTCACAAACTTTGAGAGTATGTGTTCTGCTATTCAGCCAGTTGGCTATCCATGTAGTACTATAAAGCCTAATTCCCAGATGGAAGGTCTTCATTAAGTGACATGAATAAGGGAACGTGTCAAAGTCCTTGGATAGCATAACATAGGTGTTATGTTCTGTATTCCCTCATCCAGATCTTTGTGGTCAGTATCCAATAAGTCCACAAGGGTCAATAGGCAAGAGCTACACTTGACAAAACTAAAACAGGTAGGGTCAAGTCTGTTGAAGGTCAACTATGTCCCTGTGGATATGGTCCATGCTGATTCCTGCACTAGCCTTGTAGATAAGGCTTTTTAGGTATAGGGGTCAATAGATGTAGTTCTGCATGTTACCAGACTGATGTGTGTGGAAAGATTACTGAGACACCAGGGTTGTAGGGCTTGGGGGGATGCCAACACATGGATGTATTTTAAATATGTGACATATAGTTAGATAGGACCGACACTTTATAATGTTTCTACATGTAATGTCATTTCATACAAAGGAAATAGACAATAAACAGGAATGTAGCATACTATATACATTTCCATAGAGTGGCAAGCAGCAGGTTGCTTGACAGTTAGTAAAGTGCATACACATGCAAGATACACATATATGTACACAGCTAAGCAGTGTGCAAATGCCTGCCACATTGCTAAAGCCTGACAGATAGTTTTGCATCTACAAAACACATATGTTACTTAACTGACTCTGTGGCAGCATGTATTAATGCAGTTAATGCAGTGATACATTCCTTTTTTGGGCCAGATGGTACTGGGTTTGAATACAGGTGTATGTCATACTTTAAAATGCTTTTCATTACAGAGTGATAATGCAAGGACATGAATTGTTTATACTGAATGTGTTGCTGTGTTTTGGCATACCACAGCAGTGCTAAGTGGCACTGCATGAGGATAACCACACCTGTTTGCCACTGCTCACCATTAGTGAGTGATTTACACCTCTGCCCAAACAAGGCGCCCACAAATTGAAGGGATCTATTGCGTCTCCAGCATAGCTAAAGTCTGTTTGTATTGAGTCTCTGGAATAGACCTGCTACTTAATTGATTGTCACAGCATGGGGTCAGATGGTACTGGGTTCAAATACAACTGATCTAATACTTGTACCTACTTTTGTATTATCATTACTGCACATGGGTGGGCATGTGCCCCATTGCACAATAATGCATTAAAGAAAAGAATTGGGGAAGATGGGACAGCATGGGACAGTAGGGCAATGGGAAGCAAGCAGGGAAATAATAAAGGGAAAGCAATACAAAAATATGCAGGAGGGCAGGTAGGAATGAACCATAGCTTTCCATTTCTTCAATAGTAAAAACTGATAATATATGCAGAATATTAGCTGAATTAGGACTGTAACCTCCAGAGAGAGGGGTGACCACAACACAATCATGTTGCATAGCAAATTGGACTGAATGAAGTGTGTCAAGAAGACGTGTGTGAAATGGACATCTATGCACTGGACGATTTTTTTTTTTTGAGAGTGCGAGGAATGATGGAGAAGAGATGTAGGTATGTCTGGATCTGGTAAGTTGGGTAGGTGAGGAAGCAAATGTAGACAGATAAGAGAAATAAGACAAGAGACAGTGATGGTGATGGACACAATAGGTTGGTGGACACCATGGGTGGGATGAGGGTGGGAACATCCAGGACCCATTGTGTTAAACTGGATGACAGTGAGAATCAAGTCCTTACCCATGGGACTTTCATCACTGTCACCTCACTCTACCACTGGCTGGAGTGCTTGATGTCTTCTTCTCCTCCTCCTGGTACTTCATAAAATGAGGCACAGCAGCCTCTAGAGCCAGTGTAGGCATACAGCAACAGTGTGGTGCACAACCCTATGCCCCATCCCTGGCAACTCAGTGCAGGTGATAAACTAACCATGCCACTGCTCCCAGAGGGAACCAATAGACTATTCTATGGGGCAGGACTACCCTAAGGGAGTAGGTAGTGCAGGGACAGCAGAGGTGGTGCTATTAGGTTGGCTCCCAGATGTGCTGGGCAGTGGTGCCATAACTGGAGTGGGAGCAGGGGGATCCAGTGGGGCTTGCCTACCCCACTGTGCTGTGGAGCATTTCATGATGTAGTACACATGGATGACTTGGACACATTTTGATGACACATAATAAAATAAAACAAAAAAGTAAAACTAAAAATAAAATAAACAAAGAGAGGTGGCAGTTGGGGTGACAGAAAAAAGAGATAAGATTATTGCCTTCCTATGTCACATACAACGCATTAAAACAATTATTTGACTCGATTATCTTAACCTTTACTCTTAAGACTACCACCCCAACAGATAACTTTTACTTTTAAGACTACCAGCTCCTAAGAGATACACACTATACTACACATTGCAGCTAGTACTCCTTTACATGTACATATATTGCAGATATGTGTGTTCTAATTATACAGGTTACAGTTTACAGCAGGCATGTGTGCCACTGGTATAGACCTTTTACTTTAAACCTTTAAGTTACACATAATTGAAGAATTAACAGTGTTGTATAGTTTGGAAGTGTGGTATCGGAACCCCCAATCTTTGACCAAAGTCTAATATTTTACTCTTGGTTTGTGCTACAGATCAATGCATGCTTACTTTCTTTTACAGTTGAGATATGCATGCTCAATTTGATACAATTTTATGGAATAAAAAAGCTATTGTTACCTTTTAATGCTACAATAACACAACTCTTCTGCTGCATACATACCGCATGCCTCCCTCATCCTCACAATCTAGCATCATGAGTCCTAACACTGACAACCTATCTATGGTAGTTGTGGAAGAACATAACACAATACCATTATGAATACCAGTCTAGCCTATATTCAGCTCTTAAGTCTTAGAAGCACGCTCTGTAGTTGATACTTACAAAGGTATGGGATATCTGCAGTCCTAAATTCCCTAATCCAACAGTTGAAGATATCCCTCTTCCTCCTCTGGAGATTATTGTAGTGATACCTACATTGTTCAGCAGTGTGGGGGATGCCAGTGACACTGGTTACAGCCCAGGCCAAATTATCCCAAGCCTCTGACTTATAGTCAGACCCAGAATAATCCCTCTGGAGCAGCCTGGCACTGTGGTGTTTCACTTGGATTCCAAAAAAAATCTTGGACTCCTGGACACCCCATCTCTGAGCCCTAAATCTCACACCCTCTCCTGAATGCCTGCCATGTATACCACAGATCAAGAGCAATGGAGAATGATGGTTTACTGCCAATTCCAGTTATTGTGTTTACTGGGAGTGCACACACTGTTTGAAAATGTTGTGGAGAGCTTACCATCATGCAAATCCTGTGCTCAACAGTGCTCACCCTCATGCCCCAAATTTGCACGATAGTAAGTGGTGCCCAACAGCGGGAAGCAGTGAAAAATTACAAGCAGTTTTGTCTGTGTGTTAGGCAAATGCATAGCCTATGCCAGTTCAGATAGCAGAAATATACTTACAGGAACATAGTACAAAGTATACCCACAGTCATATATTTGATAATAATATGATAATACATAATGGGAATTGCAGAACAGTAAAAGTGTATGGAATATGCTTTGTTTGAACCCAGGGCCATGTCTATGATAGTCCTGCACTTATACCTTTTGCCACAAGTGGGTTGTAAAAGCACTTGTCTATGTTGCAGTTCACTGCTGTCAGGGTCCTGTCTGCTTTCTGGGGTAGTCCAATTGTCCAGTTTGCACACTGCTGCACTTCACACAGACCACATAAAAACAGCCAAACCTGACATTAATTTTTCTCCATTTCCTGCAAACACTGGCCAAAGGAAAAAGTGAAAGAAATGGATTCAAACCCAGTACTATCAGACCCCAAAAAAGAATGTGTCAATGCATTAACATGTGCTGCCACAGAGTCAGTTAAGTAGCAGGTGTGTTTCATGGACTCAGTACTAACTGTCAAACTTTATCGATGCAGCCTGCATTTGTGCACTGCTTACCTATGGACAAACATCTGTATCTCACATGTGTATACACTTTGCTAACCATTGCGCAAACCCACTGTTTGCTGCACTATGGAAAACTATATATTATTAAGTATTGCTGTGGTTTATTGTCCACTTCTTATATATGACATGACATTACATGTGGAAACATTAAAAAATGAAGGCCCTATCTCACACCATGTCACATATTTACAATACAGCCATGCATTGCACTCCCAAAGCACTGTAAACCTGGTGTCTCAGTACTGTTTGCACACATATATAACCTACAGTACAGAAAGTAATATCAAATGTGGTCTTGTTTGCAATGCACATCAATCGAACTACATCTATTGACCTATAAGCCTAACAAGGCTTATCTGCAAGGCTAGGGAAGGGATCAGCATGGACAATATCCACAGGGACATAGGTGAAGTTCAGTACACTAGAGTCAACCCATGTTGTGTTTGTCAAGGATAGATCTTGCCTTTTAAACCTTGTGGACTTCTTTGATGCTGATCCCAAACACCTGGATGACAGATAACAGGGCATACTATGTTCAGTTCTCCAAGACCTTTGACAATATCACCCATTCACTTCTCATACTGAAAATATCCCATCTGGGAATTAAGCCATACAGTTCTAGCAGGATCGCCAACTGGTTCACCAACAGAACACACATTCTCAAAATTGGGGACTGCACCCCCCCCCCACTAGCCACTTACCAATGGAATATCTCAAGGACCTATAATGGACCCTCAACTGTGTGGAAACTACTCCTCTGAAGCACAAACAATGATAGATGGCCTGTGGTTTACTACGTTTGCCAATGACTGTTAATTGGACATACTCATATAGATTCCGTCAGTGATGGTAACATATTACAGGAGTGGCTGACAGAGAGAAATGATTGGTGTCAAACACACAGACGGAACCTTATAGCAAAGAATGCCTCATTGCCCCTTTGGCATTGAAGTACCCCTGCTAGTTATGATATACATAACACCCCTCTCAGCTCAAACACAGTGCTGTGAGACTTGTGAACACATGTTCATAGCAATGTACACTTTCATCACTATGTGTCCATAGTGGTGAGACACACATTATGCATTGCACACCTCATACATATGGACGTCACATCCAAGACCAGGGAGGTCATACCTCTGTTGTACTCCACCCTTATCAGACCACTAATTGAGTACAAGGCTCCCTTCTGTCTGTACCACACCAGACAACTGCAGCAATTGGAGAAAAAAATAGAGGTTTGTGACTGGGAGAATGCAGGCCCTCCAAACATCACAGACATGGAAAGACTGCAAGACCTGTCACTGTACTCAGCATCCTGCAAGCTGCTGAGAGGTGACAAATACTTGACCAAAAAAGAAGTCTCGGACCCTGCCCTACTGAAAATGCTGGACATCTGCAAATGAAATGGGCAAAGAATAACTTGCCCTGGGTTCTCAACCTAGCCTGTGACATAAACAGAACATTCTGAGGAGGCAGATATATCCCCCAGTGACTCACACTCCTCTGTAATAGGCTCCCACTTCATGTGAAGCAGTGGTCCTCAATGACCCTGTTCACCATAACCTTTACTAGTGGTTAGGTGATTATAAAGTCACCTCTGGGGTGGCACCTATGTCCCTCATAGACATGACCAGTTTGTTGCTCCTCACAAAATCATTCTTCTAGCAAGGACCATCTAAATATGCTTAATAAGGGTACTTGCATTTTTACATAGCTTAGCTTCTATTGCTTCAGGTATGGTGATAACCATGTACTCCTAAAACATACAAATACAATATGTGAAGGATGCAAGTATACAATGAATCTAGAATAAATGTTCTCTCTGTCAGGTAACAACAAACCAGATATCAAACAGTTTGTCACCACGCGCACACACTTCACTTCCTCAACAAACCAAATGCACAACACATAAATCCACGCACACAGAGGTACTTATTAGAAGCTTAGCAAAAGAGAAAAGACTTAGCAAATGCAAAATTTCTGCACACATTACAGTCTCAAAGGAATCCACTACACATAAAAACAAATGTATCATTGTCTCACCCATTAAGCCCTTAAGGTAAAACACCTCAAAACCAACCAGGTATATCCGTAGCACTAAGCAGCATTCTACCTCCAGCCAGGATGATGCCTCAATACAAACAAAAGAATTATCAACTTCAACAATTGGCTTATCTACTGGTGTCAATCCTGAAGGATCCAGTATTTGCCAGCCTGGGATGATATGGTTGACAGACCTTGCTGCTTTGCCAGCTATGATCTTCATCTCTCACCTCTTGCCTTTCAGTTACTGGCCAAGGTACTTGCCTCCCCCATAGTGCCTTTTTAGGTAATGTGATAAGACACAGAGACATGATTTATGGCTGCAGGGAGTACTCTGGCCATGAAAGGCTGTAGTGCCTTCCATACATTCATGCCACAAAAATGAATGTGAAAGAACCAAAGGAGGAGGTGTATCCATCTTCCAAAAAGACAAATACACTTCAAGAGTGGTTAAGCAATATGAGTCCCTAGAGTTACTCCAAGTCCAACTAACTGTAGGAAAGACCTCACCCTCCATGTCATTATTAGCTACAGGCTCACCAACATGACCCATGAAAAGCACACAGTGCTTTCCAGGACCTACTTGAGTCACTCATAATACAGCCAAGCACCCTAGGCATGGTTAACTTTAGCTATTCTTCCATCGATTGGTATACATATATGAGCTCAAACATGCTCGCCCTAATGTTCCTGTACTTTGTAAACATGAATGCTCTGGAACAGTTAGTCTGCACCCCCACAAGAGTGGCTTAAATGTCCTAGACCTAGTACTCACCAACATAAGAGTTTGTTGCACCGCCCCATGTGTGAGATCCTCCCTGGTAAGGTCTGACCATAAATCAAGCACATTCAGTGTAGCAATCATATCTGACCCCCCCCGGATCTAAAGTTTGAAAAATTTCTCCAAAGCAAACTATAGCCTCCTAAATGGTAGCATAAATAGTTTCAAACTTCCTGCCACCACTGACAGTAAAGGCTCCTATACAGAGATGCACATAAATGCCCTGTATAAACAGCTTTACAAGTGTATAGACTTAGCTGTACCAGAACAGATCAAAACTTATTCATAAAAATAAAACAAGTCACTCTGATGGACATCTAGCATAAATAGATTATACAACAAGAGAAATAAACTGACATCCAGCAATAACAGGGAACAGTCTCAGCAGAAGAACATCCTCCACAGCTTGAACAAGCAAATTAGACTTCTTGTAAAGTCCTCTAAATCTAATTAGAAATCTAAATTAGCATCCATAGCTAAGGATAATCAGAAGGGATTCTTTAGCTATGTCTGTAATGTGAAAGGGAAGACCTGGCTTTGCATCAAATTCAGAGTGGATGGTACCACTCATGCTGAACCTTAAAATATAGCCAATCTGTTAGCAGACAGGTTGGTCAATTTCCCACCCCTGTCTGCACCAGTCAATGACATACCTGTCAACAGTTCTCTAGCTATTATCTCTAAAGAATAGGTCATAACTGCATTCATCAAGGTCAAAAATGCAGCCTGTATGGGACCAGATGACATCCCAGGCTGCTTACTAAACAGTCTAAAGCAAGAGTTAGCAGAACCACTAGGTGGGAAGTCACTCCTAGAAAATCTTAGATATAGGACTCAGGTGTGCCTTCTGTAGGAGTCATGGAAACTGTCAGGATTGCCTGCACACACATTATAGATTATCCCTTAGGTGCTGCAGGCCACCTGATAGTTGATAAAGTTATAACCTTTTCTGTTGACGTTCCTTCTTCCCTGTTTACCAGATGAGACCTTTATTTCTATGTGTGCACAGCCTGTGGTCCCCAGAATCTCAGGGAAATGAGCTATGGAATAGAAATGTGGTGTGGTAGTATCTCTCTCCTCTGGGGTACATGGAAACTAGATATTTTCCTTTACATATAGCAGCATTGCACTGAAGAATAGATAGAAAATTCTTGAAGATGAGGCCTGTGGCACCCCTACTATGTCCCCTATGGGTCTCTGAACCATGAGAGAAATTAGTACACATAATGCTACACATACATGGGTTTCCACTGGGATGGGGTTTCCTCAGTTTCCCCAGCTACTCAGGTGAGGGTGGCAGATGTTGACTATTTGTTCTAAAGTGTCCAACTTGTAGTGCTCTATTATTTTTTTTTTTTATTTCTCTAAGTCTTTTGGGTTTCTAATACCATGATGGGAATGGACTCCATTCCTAAGTCAAGATATTATTAAAGTTCATGAAATTGTTATTGCTTCAATCTTTTATGTTAGTCAGAAGTGCTCTTTGCAGCACCCGCAATGTGCCCAGTAATGACTCCTTCTGCAGTTTGTACAGAATTACGTGTCAGTAATATATGTAATTATGACTGTAGATTTTTTTATAAGACCCGTTGCTCCTACTACTACTGGAACTGTATGGGTATCTTTCTTCCATATAAGACTTTGTGTCTCTCTGTATGTGACACTTTAGTCACTGGGTGTAGTGATTTCAATAATCAGTGCTACTTTTGTCTTCTTTTTATGGACTACTGTATCTGGCTTTCTTGCATTTATTTTTGGAACTGATGGCAATGGATGCTATGAGATATAAACATCATCATTTTTTATGATGCTTTATTTCTCATGTTTCCATTGTTTTTCAGCCACTAAAATATTATAATGTTTGCACAATCCGCAGTGCAACAATCTTGCTACATTATTAGGCCTTTCACTATACAGTCCTTCTGCCATTAATACGTCTTGGGTCTATATTATATCCTCAAAGAGGCATTCCATCAAGCTCCTCTTCATCAACCCTTAAACATCAAAATCACTAAAAAGCAAGCATTCACATCAGTCCAAAAACAAAAACACATCACTACAAACATTACAAAGTGGGGGGCTTTGCCACTCACACCCCCCAGCATGTGGGGCTGTGCCCCCCACACCTCCCCCAACTAAATATACCAACTCCAAGATCACACTACAGTGGGGTGAAATGGCAAACAAACAGGGATGGCCTAGCAATTTCTTTCCAAGTGAAAGAAATCGCTGATGTGAACATTCCCTGTTTTGTGATTTTGCCGTTTAAGGGTCGATGAATAGGTGTTCGATGGAACACCTCTTTGAGCATATAATATAGACCCATATGTTACAACCAGCAACAAGATGTAGAACTGTTTCCAATTCTGTTTTACACACCTATATTTGTCTGTTTCTCCCACATGTTCTTTGGACTTTATAAGCCAATGTGTACGTAGTCCATTCTCTTGGGCCACCAATAGTAACCTTTCATATTTTGGTTTGAATTTGTCTCTTTGTAACCATTCCTGCTTTCAATCCTGATCAACATGAGGTTGTCCCAGGAGTTTTCTATACTTGTATCTATATTTATGCAGTTTCCATATTTCTTGCCTTTTCATTTGATCCTTCACCTTATATTCTTTGGGTTTTTTTGGCACACTCAGCTGCTGCCTGATGTTTATCTACTGGTTTGATTTCCATTCCCACTTGACAGCAATTTGCTTCTGTTAGACTAAGCAGGGAAGTAATCTTATATTTATTCTCCTCATGTTTCAAAACTTTCAGTATGTTTGGGTCTTGTCAGTTCAGCAGATATGTATGCAGTCTCACGATTGCAGATCTATACATGTAATCAATTTCAAGGAGGCCCATACCTCCTTCGGAACAGGGAATATATAATCCTGGTATGCATTGATTTTATAAATCATTTGAGGAGCATGAAGCATCCTTCTTGATTTCCTGTCTACTCCATCAAACACCTTTTGGGGCCAATCACTCCAAAACTGTAAGTTAGGACAAGAAGAGAAAATTTGTTTATAAGCTTGAACTTTGTTCCGAGATGTCAACATTGTTTTCAGGATTAATTTAAGTCTTCTAAAATATTCCTTACTGAGTTTTATTCACATTTGCTCATGTTTTACTATTGATCCTTCATCAGTTCCCAAATATTTATACACTCCCTCTTGCTTAAGTTTTTTTACATCACATTCTTGTCTCAAACTGATATTTTCAAAGGTTGATTTTGCACCTTTATCAAAATCAAATGACATTCTTATATCATCTGAAAACATTTTGACTACTTACAGTTGAGCTTTCAGTTCTTCATTTGATGAGCTATGCAGTTTTAAATCACCTACAAAGAGAAGATGAAAAGTTTTTTCACTTTGTTGCTTTCTGGGAGCCAAATTATAGCCATGACCTAATCTGTTAAGCAGACAGCTTAATGGGTTAAGGGCAAGGCAAAAGACCAGCTGTGACAGAGAGTCACCCTGGAATATCCCCCTTTGGAGTTTTATTCCTGGAACAATGATTTTTCCTTTATCATGGCTTAACTGCAGAGTGGTTTATCACTGTTTCATGGTCGAAGTGATGTAATTTATCAGTATAGGGTGTATCTTATACATTTTTAAGCACTCTTTTATCCATGAATGTGGTATACTGTCAAATGCTTTTCTGTAGTCTCTCCATGCCATACTTAGATTCTTCCCCTTTTTACAGTTCTCCATTATGACTTTATTTAACAACAAATGATCCTTTGTTCCATACGACTTTCTTTTATTACCCTTTTGTTCTATTGCCATAATCAAGTTTTCTTCTAAATTACTATAAACTCTCTCGGCATCAATTTCTGTATATAGTTTATACAACATTGGAAGGCAAGTTATTGGCCTATAGTTTTCAGGGTAGCTTGCAGGTTCACTCTTAAATAGGAGCATTGTTTTTCCTGTTGTTAGCCAGGCTGGTGTCTGTTCAGGGTACGCATATAAATAGTTCTTACACAAGGCTGAATCTTTGTGCAAAGATGTTAATACTTTTAGCCAGAAATTAGGTACTGCATCTGGGCCTGGGGTTTTCCAAATATAAGCTTTTCTTAACTTTGTTCCAATCTCTCTAGCTGTTACTTTACCCATTTCATATCCTGTACATTTGAATGTGTTATTCTTTCTTCTATTTCTATCCATTTAGCATCTTTGTTATGTTCCACAGGATCTTCATAGATATTTCTCTAAAATGTATCCATTTCTTCTTTTTTTGCATTCTTTCAACTCCTTTTACCTTGCTTCCCAATTCTCTGTAAAACATTGTTGGGTCATCAATAAATTGTTTATTGTGTACTTTTTCTTTATATTTATCTATGTATCGTCTAAGTTTTTCTGCTTGCGCTGATATTTTCAGTTTATTACTTGTGATAGTGCACAATAAATTCTGATCTGTTATAATTCTGCACATTGTTTTTATCACCTCTATCTTTCTGAGTATTTTTATTGATCTGTTCCCTCTTCTACACTCTTCTAACAGTGACACTTCTTCTCTTAATTGCATTATAGTTTTCTCTATTCAGTACGTCCATGATGGCATTCAGTTTCTCTCCACCCTTTCTCTTACTATCCTGTGTACTTGTGGTAGGACTTTATCTGTTATTAATTTGGCTGCACAGTAATGTATCCTATTTATTTCTGTTATATTGCATGAATCTCTAAGGACAGTCCTAATTACTGTGTTCATCTGTTTTATCAGACTTCTAACTTTTGGGGCTTTATTGTCCTTCTGCAGTCTACATCTTTCATTGATTTTAATGTCTATCCATCTGATTTTAATGTCTATCCATCTCTATTAAATAAAGCAACCCTTCTCTTAGATCTTTTCTTCTAAACTAACGGCACATTCTTTATTCTCCATTTCCTACGGGCACTCCATAGAAAGTTTCATAACATCTTCCTGTGCCACAATCTCTTCATTTGTCACTCTCCTTATGTGCATTAAGAAGACTTTGAGGCTTGGGTGTTTGTTTAAGTTATTAACTGTATACAAATACATCAGGATGGATGGCAGGATCACTGAACTCAAACAAACTATCTAACTAACTAACTGACTACATACTTGCATTCTCATGCTCTGGCTGCTCACTCCAAATGGCACTTTTGCTTGCACGTGCTCAGTATGCTGACTCACTGGACAGCTTCTTAAAGGTATATCACACACTCTGATCTACATCCTCCCTCTTTACTGAGCTGTCTCATATAAACTACAGCATTTGAATTTGCATGCAATTATGCAGACACTGATAAAGAAAAACAACAGTCATGTCCAGGTTGCTGTGTATTTGGGAGTAGGTTTCAAGATGTGACCTAATCTCATGACATAATGGGACTGGGTTTAGCAACAGGGACAGTCACTGAGGAATGTTCTGCTTGAGGAGTTTCAGGAATTTTTTCAGGTACAGGGATTACTGATGGAATGTTTTCTGGAACAGGAACACTTGACAAGTCAGCCTGAGAACTAGAATCCTTGTCACAGACAAGATGCTGTAACACTTGTTTGGACACTGGTAACAAATGTAACTGATTTCATCTGAATTCCTCTCCTTATGATTCCACAATGCACGATGTCAGCTCTTGACACAAACTTTTCATAAATCCAATGCGATCAAAACCTTTTGATGTCTGCATCCTCGCTATCTCCCCCTTTTCTAAAGAACGGAGCAGTTTGTTGGTTTTATCATAGTAAGACTTCTGGGACAAACACTTCTTCAACAGTTGGTCTTTCACAGCTTTGTTGTTCTTAGCACATGGAACCAACAAATGATGCCGATTGGTAGTGTGGTTCTGGTTTGTCTCGACATACGTCTCTGAGCAGGTGAACCAAGATGATTATCACAAGGAATGTTTCTGAGATTTAACAAGCTGAGAAAAAACATAAGTATTGTCACATCTGGATTTTTCTAACAGCTGTTTTTCACTTTGAACTGCATATTCAGCAAAGTCATTTGACTGAGGGTATTCAGGACTACTCGTAATATGAACAAAGTCCCACTCTTCTGCAAATTTCTTGAACTGCTGACTTGTAAACTGTGCATCATTGTCAGAAATAACTCCGTGTGGACTACCATAGACAGAAAAATGTTGCTTCAACTTAGTAATGACAGTACTAGAAGTTAGATTAGGAAGTAGGTTAATCTCAAACCAATTT
This sequence comes from Protopterus annectens, assembly GCF_019279795.1. Lineage (NCBI taxonomy): Eukaryota > Metazoa > Chordata > Ceratodontiformes > Protopteridae > Protopterus > Protopterus annectens. The sequence goes on along the minus strand of NC_056743.1, from coordinate 1,846,537,698 downwards.
GAATAAGAGTCTACTAACACCAAGTAATGTTGATCATTCCACTCGATATCTGTAGCTACTGTTGACCAAGGTAGTTCAGGAATCTGGCTTAACTGAAGTGGTTCTTTCTGTTGATGCGGCTTTGTACTATTACATGGTGAACAAGATAAAAGTACTTTCTCAATACCTCTTGACATAGAAAGCCAAAATACTAGACATCTCACCCTTTTTTATAGAATCAGTTCCTGGGTGCTCATGATGCAAGATCTTAATGTACACTTGTTGCAAGGACTTTGGAACAATCACTTTAGGACCTTTCATGATGATACCATTGTCTGACATAGTCTCATCTCTGTATGGAAAATATGGTTGCACTTATACTGGTAAACAAGATTGCTTTGAAGGCCATTCTCGACCGATAAAGTGGTTGAGCTTCTGGAGACCTGGATCTGAAGCTGTGTGAGTTCTGAGCTCATCAAGATGTGTGGAAGAAAAATGTCCCACTTCCATTACCTCAAAATCAAGTTGCTCACTGTTGTGCTGCTCTGTTATTTTTTCTGGGTGATCTGGTTAAAGTATCAACAAGATAAAGAAGTTTGCCTTTTGTGTAAACAAGATTGAAATTGTACTTTTGCAATTTGAGCATCAGATGTTGCAATCTGGCAGGAGCTGTATGCATAGGCTTTCTCAAAATAATAGCTAAAGTTAAGTGATCACTTTTGATCTGGATAGGTCAACCATAAATACAATCATGGTAGTTTGAACATGCAAACACAAATACTAAGAGCTCTTTCTCAATCTGGGCATACTGCATCTTGGTCTGGGTAAGATTTATTGATGCATAGGCAACTGGTCTACCCTCTTGAAGAATGACTGTACCTGGACCAAATTTAGAAGCATCACTGGAATGAGTAACTGGTTTGTGAACATCATAGTAGCTGAGAGTTGGTGGGGTAACAATTTTCTGTTTAAGGACATCAAATTCCCTTTGATTCTTATATGACCCTGACCAAATTACTTCTTTGCATGTCAGCTCTTGTAATGGTGCTGAAAGTTAGCTGAAATCTGAATTGAGCTTGCCTAGATAGTTGACCATGCCAAGAAAACATTGTACAGATTGAACATTGTCTGGAGCTGGCATCTCAGGAATTGCTGTTTTCTTGGAAGGATCTGGTCACAAGCCTGAGCTGGTAAACAAGTGATCAACATAAGTAACTTCTCATAGCCTGAATTTGCACTTCTGAGGATTCAGATTAAGATTCACTTGATGTGCTCTTTCCAGAACTTTCTTGAGGTTTCTGTCATATTTGACTTCTCCATGGCCTCCTATTATAATATCATCTACTATAATAGCACAGGGACAGCCAGAAAAAAATTGCTCCATCGCATGCTGAATGACTTCACTGGCAGAATTTATTCCAAATGGGATTCTCAGAAATCTGTATCTTCCAAATGGTGTATCAAATGTGGTTAACAATGAAGATTTTTGGTCAAGCAAAATTTGCCAAAATGAACTCTTTGCATCTTAGACAAAAAACAAAAACAAAAAAAATGGCATTTGGCAGAAGGGTAGCAACCTCTTTGACTGTATGCATTGGGAGATGAGGCCTTTTTAATGCTTTGCTCATATTTCTCGAATCAATACATATTCAGCATCATCTGAGCTTTTCTTACGATCTACTACCATGGAGGATACCCATTCAGTAGGTTCTTCTACTGGACAAATTACTCCTACCTGCACCATTCTGTCTTGTTCAGCATTGACTCTGCTCTGGATAGCTACTGGAACTTTCTGTGGTTATCTGATAACTGGGTTGACCTCTGGGTTTAACTTCATGGAGTATACAACTGGGAGTTTTCCTAGTTTGTCTGCAAAATATCAACATACTCAGAAAAAAATAGTTTGGGTGAAATTTAAGCTGTTGTCATGCAGGCTTACATGGTGAACCTCTTTATTAAGTGAAAACAGTCCCATTTTCAAACTGTCTCCGAGCCCAAATAATGACTGCATATGACTCTTGACAATGAAAAATTGCAAGTCATACCTTTTCCCAGTAGAGTAACATGAGCCTTTGGTTTGAATCACTTCACCACCATAAGCAACAAGTTTCACACACTTTGTTAAATCAAGTTGTTCTGCAGCTTTTACTCTAGCAAACATTTCTGCTGAGATAACATTGCACTTTGAGGCAGTATCTACTTTGAGCTCTATAGGACTCCCATTAATCCAAACAGTACAAAAGATGTCATTCTTTGCCCAGAAATTTACTGCATTGACAGTTTCACCAAGCACAGACACACCATTAACATAAAAAAAGTAGGGTTGCAGATTTCCAAATTGATCAACTTGCCTCTTGGAATGCCCTTTTTTAATAACAGAATGTGTCTTATTTGATTTACAAAACCTTTTGAAATGATTCCACTTATTGCAAGAATTACACTTCTGACAAAAAGCTAAGCACATTTCTCTTTTGGGTTCATGATTTCCATCGCAGTTACAACAATTGACTATGAAGCTGGGTTGGGGCACATGCTTTGACTTTTGCTGACTCACCCTTATGCTTCAATGAGCATGCTCTAGAATTTGCTGGAAAGAATCAGGGTTTCCCAGGGACTGTTACAGGACCTGCAGTAGTTGCCATGTGCCTGGGCCTGTTTCTTTTAACCACATGCTGCATACAATCAACATGAGCTTTGTCGCTATACCTTCCACAGCTATTCTCATTTGTAGGCATAGTGATGTACTTTTGTGTAAGCTTGTATATCTGCCAAATCTCAGTGGCCTTATTTAATGTTAAATCACTGTCTTGAAGCAAAACCTTTCTCACTGTGTCATTATCAATACCACACACAAGCCTGTCTTTTTGTTTCTCCTTACTTTGGGGACCAGTTATTCTATCATGCTGTGATATAACCTGTGTTAGACTCTCTAAACTGAATCATCCACTTCACAAATATTCCATAACTTCAGCTTCAAATCACCAAATCTGCACATTTTAGCCTTGTTTCACAAGTCAGATACATATGTTGCAAAAGTTTCACCAGGCTTTTGATCCCTTGTGTAAAATAAATGCCTTTCCACTGTAAAATTCATTTGGGGGTTATACATTTCGCTAAATTTATGTTTTAAGCACTCTAGGTCATCTGTTGTTTGAGCTGGTATCACTATATGACAGTCATCCCTCTCCCCTGCAAACACAGCAGGTGCATACAAAAATTAACATTATTTTACAATAGCATCTGAACCAGCTAAATTAAGAAGAATAAATGCCTTTGTACACGTGTCTTTGTCAGAAAAAGCAGCCAGTATGAAAATATCATATTCCTGCTCAAACACTCTCCAGTTTTCTGCAATATTGTTATAAAACACAACCGGTGTGGGTCTGCAAAATCCTTCTGCCATGGCCATAGATTATAGTAAAATACAATGCAATCTTGACCCTTGTAATTATGTATGAACAATCACACACACCAGGTACTTGTAATAATAGTCAAATGTACAATAAGCTCTTCAAAATACTGTACTCTGTGAAATATTCTTTGAAACAACTTTACTTTGCAAAATAACTGCACTCTAATACTGCACACACTTGCAAACACTTTGCACACTTTGGATATTTTAAATAGCTTTAGTTAATACAAAAAAGTAGCACAGTGAAAAAATACAGTCATTTATACTTTTTGTAAAATGTATGTGACTTGGATATTGTTTCAAACATTTTCGTAAATATTTCAAATTTCTTTTATCAATATGTCGCAGCACCAGGTATTTTGATTAACAAGAAATTCATTTTGAGCGTTCTGAGTGCTTTGTTTTATATTATAGGTTCATAGGTTCATAGGTTCATACTAGGCTATCTGCCCTGGGGCAATTATAAGCCTAATAATTCTCAGCCTCTGTATATCTTCCTTGATTTACTTGATATACTGTGCCCTTTTTAAGGTTTTTGGGTTTAGTTGCCTCTGTTACTGACAGGAATATCGGGATCCCTGGACCCAATCCCCTATCCCATTCTCCCCATCCCACTATCTTGGAGATTCTTCTTGAGGTGCTCTTGTTCATTGATTAATTGAAATTCAGAGCAGGGAGCCTCTGGGTTCTGAACCTGCCCCTCTGTCCCTCCAGCAAGTCTCTGTTTATTTCTTCAAGTCCTGTCAGCAGGTGAGAGTGGTGCTAAGATTTAGGGATTTAGATTTACTGAGTTGGGATTTGTTCCATTAATTCTGGATTTATGCTTTGTGCTTATGTAGCACAATATATACGGCAAAAGAAAAAGCAGGCGAGGAGAGTTTTAGGAGTTTTTTTTATTTTTTTTATTGATCATCTTGAGACCCTTGTTGAGACCTCTTGGGGTCTTACTTTGTCTCTGGTTGCAGGTAAAGGTCCCAGGTAGTAGGTATCCCAAAAATCCCAAGGGGATTTTGACATGATGGGCCTGATGAGGATGAATAAAGGAACTTGATTACCTCTGACTCTAGATCTGAAAAGGTGGATGATGTGGGCTATGTTAAGTCTAACGGCTTCTTTTTTTTCCTTTCAAAGGAGATTGCTATCAACTTTGATTCCCCCATCAACGGGTCCCACCCTGTAAGTAATTCTTCTCTGCCTGTTGGGTTTTTTGTGGGCACATTGTTTTTGCCAAAGCTGTATTGCTAAAGGGTTTGACTATTTAGCTTTTTAAACCATGGCACTGGCACCAGCAGCACTCTGTGATCTGTTTGTTGAGGATTTTTTGAAGGATGTTTGTGTGTCAGGCGCTGGAGGCACCTTGATGCAAACGGTGGCATGAATCCCTGCAAACTTGGTGGCCCATACGTCTGCCTGTACTTGAACACCCCTCAGGAAAGTATATACCCAAGAAGAGAGTGGTCCCCGGAGGGACCCTGTCTGTGACCTGCAGACTGTGCAGAAGCTCTCATGCTCCAGAGCAACTCTCACTCTGGTTCTGCCTTTGAGCCAGCCAGTTTCATCTTATCTTATATAAGCTTATAGCTTATCTATAGCTTATCTATGATGCCTGAGGGTTGCAACTTTGCAAATCTTCTGTCCAGTGTGGCTTCCCTTCCCTGTGGGCTTTCATTGGCTACTGAAGAGTCAGTTGGTTCAAAGGTTCAACAGGATCTAAAGGTTCCAAACACCAAAAAGGGCAGAGCTGTAGTGGAATAGTGTCCTTTTGTCCTTATATGCTTTGTTTATGAGCTCCATGATGATCCTCTCCAGCCTGAGCTAGATGGCCAGCGAGGTTTTCCATAGAGACTTTATTAGGTCCTCCCAGGGAGTGGTGTGGGTGTACTGTTGCTGTAGGCCATTCTGTGGGCAATACATTGTAGTATGGTGGAGATTGAGATTGTGTGTTTTTTTTGTTTGTAGAGTTTCTTGGAGTTCATGTAGGACTCAGCCTGGGGGGGAATCTGGTCCCATGGAAGCAGTGAAGCAGTTTTTTTGAGGAGCAGGCTTCACCTGAGCAGAGAGATGTTTGGGAGAGGGGAGGCTGATATATATACTTGCTCTTTTGGGGGAGGGGTGGAGAAGTTGCGCATACCTGTGTGCTGCCAGGATATTGGTGTCTGCTGTGGGTTCACAGTGTTTTTTTGTTTTTAAAAATCTTTGAAGAACAGATCTGGGAGTTGCATCCCAGGTTAACCTAATAACTGAAAAAGCCTTTATGTTTTGGTGTCCTGTGCAATTTCATTTTTTTCTCTGCCCTTGGATGCTTGGGAGGATTTGATTTTTGTTTTGCTTTTACTGATCAGAGATGCCTTCCTACTGTTTGAGGATGCTTTTCTATTATCATTAGCTTCCCTTCCTTCTGTTGTACAGTTTATTTATGGCAGGGTCCACCAGACTGGATGCCTGCCTTGGGTGGAATGGGTTTTTTTTTTGTTTGGGATAGCATGATGCATGCATTCCTTGAAGTGGTCCCAATTATATAGTATCCATTGAACTTGTTTGGGTGTGGGGCCATGGCTGCTTTGGGCAGTTTTTTCTGGGCGAAGGATTTTTAGGAGATTAGAAAATCATTTTTGAGGATTTTTGGATTGTGGTTTCTGGGCTGGGGTGGGGGTTGGGGCTGGGGCTGGGGTTGGGAATGGTTATGGTCTGATCTTACAATCTGATGTGTGAGCTTCTGGTGTGGAGCATAAGATAATGATGGTTGATAGCGTGTTGATATATATTGTGGGTCTAGTATCTGTGGGAGTGAAGCTGAGGGTTGGTGACTAGTTGAGTCCCTGTGTGGGTGTTTGGAGTTGAGTAAGGCTCCCAGTCAATGAGCAATTAAGGGGTGTCACAGTAAATATAGGGCTTGAGAGAAGTAATTGTATTTCCAATGAAGTTCACTTTATGTGTTTTGAGAGTTCTGGTTCTGGGGCTTTCTGGTTTTTCGAAGGGGCTGGTGAAATGGGGTTGGGATATTCTAGTGGGGGTCTGATGTGGACATCAGTGAAATTAATTTATGGTGGAGTCTCTTACTCAAGGGATAATGTCCCCTCTTGTGGGATGATTAGTTGTAGTATGTTGTCCATGATGGTTTGGTTTGGTGTGGAACCTTTGTGTGGGGTGGAGTGGTGCTTTGAGCTTTGCTCTTGTTTTAACATTTGGGCCTACCTGTGCCTTAATAGGTAGGAGTTTGGATGGTTGAAGTCACCCAAATCTTGTTGTGGAAAAGGTCCTCTGAAAGTCGAGGGAGTGATGTCATGTGCAGTGAATGTTTTAAGATGAAAAGGTGGGATTCCTGACTTTGAGATACACTAGTTAGGTCCTGATACACTGATGGTGGCATAGTAATTCTTTCTACCTAGGCATATGGAATAACCTGGAGGTGCCTCCTCCCCCTCCTTTGGAGGTTGGTTCTCTTTTGGCTTTAGGTGAAAGTTGGTTCCTCAGAGTGTTTTTGTGGTGTTGCTGGTAGTGGGGGTCTCTCTGGGTGAACCCAGTTTCTGTCTGACTACCTGGGTTGTTCTTCATGAGACTGAGAGAGTGTGTAGATGTGCATCTTGAGGACTAAGAGTTCGCAGTCTGCCCTTTGTTGTGTGTGTTCTGTGCTGTCTGGCCTGTTCTCTTGACTTTTTGGTGGCTTGTGCCTTTGGGTCATATGGTGGTGGGGGGAGCATAGATTATAGTGAAATAAATCATTTAACTGACTGACTACATACTTGCTTGGTCACACTCTGGCTGCTCACTCCAAGTGGCACTCTTGCTTGCACGTGCTCAGTACTTACATGCATGTGCTGACTCACTGGAAAGTTTCATAAAGGTATATCATACACTCTGATCTACATAGTTTTGCCCCATGTTATCCATTGCTCTTTCATATGGGAACTCACTGGCCTATTACTCCATGGCATTGACTGTGTCACAGTTGCCACAGTTTCTTGTTCTTTCCTTACTGTATAGCTCCAACTGAACATTTGCACTGGTTTCTTATAGGAGGCTCTAAGGTATCTTTACATGTCAACTGATTAGATGCTTCCTGCTCCACTGGTTTCTCCTTAATTTGGGTGCCTATTGTTCTGCCCTGTTGTGTTGTTATCTGAGTTAAAGTTTCTAAACTAAATCCTTCACTTTGCAGGTAATCCATAACCTCAGTTTTATTTCTTTAACTTCTCCATTACTAATCCTCTTTTCTACTTTTCCTCTTTGTTTTCTTATTTTTTGTATTGTAAAATGTTCCATATCTGGATGTCTTTGCCTGTATTTCTTTACAAATATCTTTGGTGCTGCTCTTTTTGCGTTGATTAGTTTTGCTTTCTCCTTTGTATAATTATTGCATCATATTAAATCTCCTTTCCTTTGCCATGTCCATATTTCTTCTTCAGACATCTCCTGCTCCTCTTGTTTCTCCTTACTTTGGGGACCAGTTATTCTACCATGCTGTGATATAACCTGTGTTAGACTATCTAAACTGAATCATCAACTTCACAAATATTCCATAACTTCAGCTTCTATTTTTTTAACTTCAGCTTGATTAATCTTCTGTTGTACATTTCCTCTTTGTGATCTTATTTTTTTTTATTTTTATTGTGAAATTTTCCATATCTGGATGCCTTTGCCTGTATTTCTCTTTGAATATCTTTGGGTCTGCCTTTTTTGTGTTGATTAATTTAGCATTCTCCTTTGCATAAATATTGTACCATATTAGATCTCTCTTTCTCATGTCCACATTTCTTTTTTATGCCCTAAAAACATCTCTAAATTGCATTCCTTAAATTTTCACACTTTCTCAGTTGCTTTTTTTCCCAAATAGCACAAGGTTTCTTGGTCTATATTTCTATATCATGAAGTTCATAATAGGTCAAACATGGTCTGAACAGTCATCTTCTTGTAGGCCAAGGTCTGGCAGCAGCAGCACCTTGTATTTGAGCCTGATGCACATACTGATTAATGACAGAAAAAATGTTAGGAGTTGCAGCTGCTAAGTGTCCTAATGGCTGTATTCTAAACAGCATTTAAATTAAGGCCAAAATGGAGCGTAGTGTGAAGATGTAGGTTTTATATGTTACTGAAGAGCTCCACCATGTTGATTTGCTTCATTAGCATGTAACTCACCTATTTATACCTTCATTAACATACTCTTCCACTTGCCCTTGGTTTGAAGCTGGGGTACAATGTGCAGAGCTGTTTCGTGAATACCAAACAGTGCATCTCATCACTGCTGGGGTACAATGTTCAGAGTGACACAGACAAACAACTGGTTTCAGAGTCATGGACTAAAACTAGATGCCAAGAAGTGCATAACAATATCCTTTGGGAAGTCATCCATCCCTGGTAACTATCATATTGACAACACACCCCTTAGATCTGACCCAGTACTCAGGAACTTAGGAACACACAGAGATAGTAATCTATCCTTTGATCATCACGTGTCTACAGTTCTATGTTGCACAACTTATAAGCAAAGGTAGGGCATTGAAGTCCAAGGAAGTCATTGTTCCACTGTATTCGGCATTCATCAGACCTATCATTAAGTATAATGCCCCCTTTAGTATGTACCTAACCAAGCATATCCAACAACTGGAACATCCACAGAGGTTCCTCACTAAAAGAATACAGGGCATAAGTAATATGTCCTATGCAGACTGCCTCAAGGCCCTATCCCTGTATTCTGTCTCCTACAGGCTTTTGAAGGGAGATTAATGCCTGGCATACAGAGCATTGTCAGACCCCACTCTGATGGACCTCCTGCATATCCAGAAAGCAAACAGTACCAGAGTTACCTGTTCTAAAGACTTAAACCTTACCTCTGATATAAATAGGACCTGCTGGAGAGATAGGTATGTATCCCAGAGACTACCTCATCTATGGAACAGGCTCCCCATCCATGTGAAGCAGAGTTACTCCCTAATCCAATTCAAGTGCAACTTGGACAATTGGATGGGAAACTGGAAATTCATCCCTGGTTTGGCACCTATGTCTCTGAAGCCAACAGGTAACATATAAATGGTTCATATACCAAGCCCATGCTTACACTTATCAACTGTATCAGAACTCATCAGAGATTTGGGATGCATGTCTAGGTTTAAAAAGGCCCTTGCGGTCGTTAGCCTAGGTAACACTTATGAATCTATGAACCTATGCTTGTCGCACGTATGAACTTAACAGGAAGCGTAAGTGATCATAAATCCTGACCAACGTTTAAGCTTCTCCAATACAAAGTTAAGATCCCATTGAGAAGCCACCAGTTTTCCAGGTGGTTGAATGTGCAATACCGCTTTTAGAAACAGTTACAACTGAGATAATAATGAAAGAATAAGAAAGGTCAGGGGATAATAACTCACACAAATATTGAAGAAGCAATGGAGTTTTAGCCTTAAAAGTATCCTGGTTCATTCTATGGCACCAACAAGAGAATCCTTTCCTCCTAGTCTAGTATGATTTTCTAGCTGCAGGTTTCTTAACCTCTTTTAATACCTACTTCAAAGTTCTACTTCAAAAACATGACATTTTAGAATATTGAGTCTCATAATCTCAATATCACATGCTTGAAGTTCTTTAATGTCTAAAAGGAAAGAAAAACATGGCACTTTGTTTTGTACAGGGAGGCAGGCCCCCTGCACTAACACACAGGCTGATAATTATATATACCATCTCTAAGATCACACTATATTTATAGTCTTGAGCTTATGAAACTCAAAATGCTGGACTGTCGAGCTTTTTAGGAGAAAAGGGATGTCTAAAAGGTATTAAAACTCTATTATCCAGGCTGTTAGCTGAATAAATTGAAGGTTGAGATGAATAAGACAGCCCCCATATTGTGTGAGCAACACCACCCTATAAAGAAGCTTGAAATAATTGCCCTTAGCCATTTTCAAAGGGCATTACCAGTACTATATCCGAAGAATCATTTTGAATCTTTAATAGAACTTTGGTTATTGGGGAAAGGGTGGAAATACACACAGGAACATTTCGATCCATACCACTTGACCTCTTAGTGCAAGAATTCTGGACAAAGCCTGACAAATGAGGGGGCCAAAGGCTCAAAAATAGGGACAGATTTTTAAATATTGCTACTATAAACTTAGAAAGTTAATAGAGTAACAGGGATTGTATTAACATACATTTTCTAAAGGATCTGAAATCTGAAACTTAAGTGTATGTCATTATTTGATGATTTCAATCTTCAGATCATCCCAGTGATTTGACAGAAAACCAAAAATTTTATGAGAAACAGGCCAAAAATATGAGACAAAAATCTGGACAGTCTGTGAAAATCTTGACAGTTAAGAAATATGTTCCCATCAATCAGAATGAAAAGGCTCCTGTCTTCCAGGGCTTTATGCAAAAGAGTTAGAGATCAGAACTTTTTGTAGGTTTCTGTTGTGGATGGAGGTGATCAACTGCTCTTGAAGAGTTCCCAATGGCTGGATGGTGTCTTGGACGACATCTGGATTAAACATTCATTCATGGAGGTATGCCCTGGCCTGTTTAGATTGCTTGCAACAAAACTCTGCTCTTATGTATTGAAAATAGCCAGTATGGGGGTGTGGCTAATATGGTGCATTGGCAGCAGCACAGTTTCTAAGCTTTTCTATCTAAATTCTATTTTTGACAGGAATTTTCAGTATAAAGTGGTGGTTGGCTGATTATTTTAACATTAAACTATGTCTGAATCCTCTGGAAGACTACCTTGGGAATTTCTATAATCTAACATTTTATTTTCTTATCAATTTCAACCAGATAAGACACAGACTTCACAGCTGTTCAGCATGAGTCATTCCAAGAACTCTTCACAGGACTCATCAGTTAAAAAGGAACTGCAGTCTTTAATATCTAACATCCAAGATTTATCCTTAAAAATAGACAAAATGGACAATGAATTGGATGCTTTTAAAGATAAATGCACTCAACAGATGGAACAACTATAGGAATTAATTATGCTGCACAAATCCCAGATTACTGCTATAGAGTAATCTCTAAATAATGTGGAGGGCAGACTTTCTGAAGAACAGCTTCAAGTGGAATTTTTATTAAAGCAAAATACATCCTTAATGAGCAAGTTAGATGACCTAGAACATAGGTCTAGGAGAAATAACTTGCATATATATGGATTTCCTAAAAAAATCTAAAGGGCACAATATGATTAACTTTCTAGCATCATGTATTCTGTCTACTTTAAACTTACCAGAATCTCATTCATATGGCATAGAAAGACTGAAGAGATTCTTATCTTCTCCATCTGCATCCAGCAAGCCAAATAATAAACCTAGATCTATAATAGTCAGTTTTTTCCAGCCTGCTTGGGCAAATTCTGCAGTTAAATATCAGGAGTCTATAATCAGAGTTGATAATGACTACTCTGCAGCAGTGATACTGATGGATTTGAATATTGTTGTTTGGTAATCAACATTCTTGGAGTTTATTTATTTATTTTTAGCTTCACTGTTTTTAAATGGATGGCTGGAGTGACAGGCTTGCTATGTGGATGGATGTGTTGTGCTGGTGTTTTGGATGAAACTATTTTGTATTGTTTTGCACTTGCTGTTTCCTTATTTTCTATTAGAAATTTAAAACTTTAAAAAAAAAAAAAAACAGTAGTTGGCATTGTAGGAATGCTTTGGTAAAATTAATGTGTAGTGCTAATTCTTGAATTACCTGTTTTGTATTCCATTCGTATTTAAAAAAGCACTCCATCTGCATTAACTAGTTTCTCGCTTACATCATGTTCAAGATGTATTTTATCACATTCTTTTGACAACTTACATATCTGTGGACTCCTGCTGAGCTCATGAGATGTTACTGTTCACTCAAATCCTCCTCTGAAATGTTTTACCTATCCTCGGATGTGTGAACATTCTCAGATGCTTCAGAGGTTTTTGGTGATGATGTAAGCAACAAGGTCAAAGGTTGCACCTGGGCCATTTACTCTTTATTCAAATAGGAACATAAAAGCAATGTTATTTACCATTACAAAAAGGCAATGGGTAAGTTAAACTTTAAAAATGAAAGGGGGGCACTACTGGGCATTTCTTTCAGGGACTCTGCTGAAAATTGGCTTGTTCCAAGTCAGACTTTCCCAGTAAAGAAATGTTAAATAAAAATAAAATACATTTTATAGTCTAAAGCAGAATTTTAAAGAAACCACTTATAAATGTTATATAAACACATTTTTATCTAGAACATTTACAAGTCTTGGACTTGATATTAAAGATGAACAAGTATTCTTTAGAATATAAGTAACAATAACACAGTGTGAATTCATGCACCCACAAAAACAACTATGGGAGCTTCTTTTCTTTCTTGATTCTTTAAAATGTATCTATTTAGTGAAGAGCAAGTCATTTTTATGACTTCAGAAGTTACTATTTGATTTCATGAAGGATAAGTATTTCTTATTTTTTATATAAATACCCATAAAGTAATATGTTTGGGTAAAGTAAATAAAAATTTATGATATCTGTATCTGAACCTTTACTGATTGCTAGCATGCCAATCCATTATATTCTGTTGAACAAAAGTCATATAAAATCTTGATAATGGTTTTGTTTGCTGTTCTAGTAGTTCTACACCATGCATTTTGTAAATTCCTCTAATATACAAATATACATTTTGTAATGATGGTTTCAGTATATACTTTTAGTTTTATAGGATCTGATTGGAGTAACATTAGTCTTTCATGTTCTAAAAAAAGACTTGCATACAATTATATCTATCTATCTATCTATATATATATATATATATATATATATATATATATATATATATATATATATATATATCTATATATATCTATATATATATATATATATATATATATATATATATATATATATATATATGGGTCTACTTCATTTCACCTAACTTCCAATTCACTGACTTTCATTTCACTGACCCCATTTCACTGAAATTTCATTTGACTGACACTTCATTTCACTGACAGTTCATTTGACTGACAAGTATTATTAGCAAGAAAATGGAATATGCCCCCTTCCCCACTGTAGTGTGACCCTGGAGTTAGAATATATAGTTGGGGGTGTGTGGGGGGGTGGGGGGCACAGCCCCCCACTTCATTTCATATGATATTGTTAAGTTTTGATATAATATTGCTTAGTAAAAGAAAAGTAAGTGGGGGGCTTCACCCCCCAAACCCCCCATTGTGGGGGGCTGTGCCCCCCCAACTATATATTCTAACTCCAGGGTCGCACTACAGTGGGGAAGGGGGCATATTCCATTTTCTTGCTAATAATACTTGTCTGTCAAATGAACTGTCAGTGAAATGAAGTGTCAGTGAAATGAAATTTCAGTCATTTGGTCTCAGTCAAATGGGAGTCAGTGAATTGGAAGTTAGGTGAAATAAAGTAGACCAATATATATATATATATATATATATATATATATATATATATATATATATATATATATATATTTATATTGGATGGTCTAGTATAATATCAATTCCATAGTGAAATGTGCTAAAGATTTTTTGTCTATATTATTTCAGTTCATTTAGATTTTTCTGACTGCAAGGATCTGTAGAGAAACTGTTAATCTCAGTGTTATATATATGTTGATTACTGCTAATACTTTGGACAAATATATAAGGATGTGTTGTAGTCAATTTATTTAATAGTGACTGCTCATCCTTTTGTACACTAACATTTTATTTTGGAATTGGTTTTATTTTTCTGTAAAATTAGTTATAAGATGGAGTACATGAAATTTTGTTTATAGTTTATGTAAATAATGATTCTTAAAATCTTAATAGAGGATTTTTTTTTAATTCTTGCATATTTATTAAAACTCCCATGTTTTCACTTTTTTTATATACAAATATTATTCCTATGACAGTCTGCCTATTTCAGATGTACAGATGTTTATTATAAGTTAAACCTTCATACATACTAAATGATATCGGCATTTTTATTTTTCTTTCATCTCAACATGTTTTTTGCAGCTCATGTATTATTGCTGTTAATCGTATTCATTATAAATGGAAAGTAATGAAAAAGAAAAGAGGAAAAACGAGAAAAACAATATATATGATAGATTTACTGCAGGATTCAGCAAGCAGCCATGCAGGAATAAGTTATTCCTGCATGGCATGGAGCCTTCCCATACAGCACATCAGCGCACCTTGCATATTCATGAAGGCGCACTGCTGTAACACCTACTCGGACACAATCCATGGGCGAGTTCAGGGGGCATGTTACAGCAGTGCCTGCACATGTAACATGCTCCCTTCACTCAGAAAAATTGCTGTACGGCACTTTGTGACACATAAGAGTGTCAATGTACAGAATAATAGAGCCTGGCTCTATTATGATGTACTAAACCGGTGTCTGCAGACACTGAAATGTAAGCAGCTAACATTGCAGTGTGTACCGACACTGAAGTAAAAGAAAAAAAAACACAAACACACCTAGAAGGCCGTATCCTTCAAGTGCACACCCCAAATGTATGCACCCTTGCCCTACATGCATGGAAGCAGTAGGGCAAGAGGAAAGTAATAAAAATACAAAAAAATAATTTTTTTTTTTCATTAAATAAAACGAAAATTTAAGCGGTGCGCAGCTTGTTGCACGGCGTGCTGCTATGCTTAGTCTAGCTGAAATCCTGAAAAAGATAGTCAACATCATGCAGCGTAGTGGTACTGCCATTGTTTAGCTTGTAGAACATGCTCAGTTCTAATAGTTTTAAGGAATTTGAATGACAGATGTCAATTGTATGGGTCAGGTATAGCACAGTAGGTGTGAGAATATGTAAAATATAAATGTAAAAAATAATTTATAAATTTAATGAATAAAAAAATAGATTTAAGTAAGCATTGCTTACCTGCTGTCAGCTCTGCTTATCTGGTTTAAGCATTGCTATGTGGGTTTGTGCAGAGCTAAGCATAGTTCAGCATGTTAAAACTGGCCAATTAAGAAAACGTGTGGAAAAACTGCCTTATTTAAACTGCACAGGCGGGAATACAGCCATAAACATTTGGGATTGCTCACAGCAGGACCAAAATATCAGGAGTGGGTGAAGGTATTCACTTCCGAGTGCAACATTGGGGCATCTAGGTGTCCAGGGTCATGATAGGGCTCCAAGTAAAAAAACATGATGCCAGGCTGTAGCAGGGCTAGTACCAGGGCTCCCAGTGCAAAGTGGAGGCCTGGGATCAGCTGCCAGTGGCATACCCTGGACTGGTGAACAGGTACATCACCACCACAATGACCTGAAGTGGAGAAGGGGTGGACTCTTGGACCAGTGGATTCAAGAAGCCCAAGTGCAGGATGCCCCACATGTTTGTAAATATGCAGTCTTATGTATCTCTAAGTATGGAAAAGGTTAAAATGATGACTGTGCAAGTGTGATTAATGTGTCATCTCTCCCCATACAGCTGCTGCAGAGAGGTCCCAGAATGTCGAGGCTCATGCCCAATGACTGGCCCATCTGCATCGGCATTATGGTGAGTACAGAATACCTCCTAATATTAGCAGTAATAAATCAAAAATATAGTAATGGTAGTACTGTCTGTATATATAATTGTGCTGTAAAAGTCAGGAATAAATGCCTGTGTCAGCCTGCCAGCATTACAATGGAGTATTTCCAGCTGCTGTGTAATACAGATGTCAGTAGCAAACAAAACACAATATGCAGGAGAGGAATAGTAGGATATGTAATGGCTGCGTCTGAGGGTACCTGCCAAGAAAGTGCCATGTCAGAGCTACTGCAACACTTAGAAATGAAAAGCATTCCACTGTGCAGATCATGCAGGAATATTAATTGTGGACTTCTGAGTTGTACAAAGATATGTATGTCAAAACTAATAAAGATGTCATCTCACTTGTACCTGTAAAATAGAAATGTGTATGTCCTGCAGAATGCATTAACTGAGGTGAACTGATTTAGTACTGCTTGTCTGCATGCTTTAGAATCTTCTTCAAACCAACCACCTGCATGTCCTCTCTCACCACATCCATAAACCTTCTCTTAGGCCTTCCTCTTTTCCTCTTAACTGGCAGCTCCATCCTTAGCATCCTTTTCCCAATATACCCAGCATCCCCCCTCAGCACATGTCCAAATCAATACAATCTCACCTCTCTGACTTTGTCTCCAAATCGTCCAACCTGAGCTGACCCTCTAATATACTGATTCCTAATCCAGTCCATCCTTGTCCCACCCAGTGCAAATCTTAACATCTTCAACTCTGCCATTTCCAGCTCTGACTCCTGCCTTTTTGTCAATGCCACCGTCTCCAACCCATGCAACATAGCTGGTCTCACTACCCTCTTGTAGCCCTTCCCTTTCACTCTTACTGGTACCCGTCTGTCACAAATCACTCCTGACACTCTTCACCACCCATTCCAGCCCTGCCTGTGCTCTCTTCTTCAACTCTCTTCCACACTCACCATTACTCTGAACTGTTGATCCCAAGTACTTAAACTCATCCACCTTCACCAACTCTACTCCCTGCATCCTCACCATTCCTCTATCCTCTCTCTCATTCACGCACACATATTCTGTCTTAGTCCTGCTGACCTTCATTCCTCTCCTCTGTAGAGCATATCTCCACCTCTCCAGGGTCTCCTCAACCTGGTCCCCAATGTCACTACAGATCATAATGTAATCTGCAAACAGAATAGTCCATAGGGCCTCCTCTCTGAGCTCGTCTATAAACCTGTCCATCACCCTGCAAATAAAAAAGGGCTCAGAGCTGGTTCTTGATGTGATCCCACCTCCACCTTAAATGCATCTGTCATTCCCACTGCAGACTTCACCACATTCACACTACCCTCGTACATATCCTGTATCACCCTTACATACTTCTCTGCCACTCCTGACTTCCTCGTACAATACCACAACTCCTCTCTAGGCACCCTATCATATGCTTTCTCCAAGTCCAGAAAGACACAATGCAACTCCTTCTGACCTTCTCTATATTTCTCTTTCAACACTGTCAGAGCAAACATCACCTCTGCAGTGCTCCTTCCTGACATGAAACCACATTGCTGATCACTAATCATCACCTCCCATCTTAACCTAGCTTCTACCACTCTTTCCCATAACTTCAACCTGTAACTGATCAGTTTTATCCCTCTGCAGTTACTACAGCTCTGCACATTACCCTTATTGTTAAAAATAGGTACCAAAATACTTTTTCTCCACTCCTCAGGCATCCCCTGACTTTCCAAGATTTCATTAAACAATCTGGTTAAAAACACCACTGCCATTTCTCTTAAGCACCTCCATGCTTCCACTGGTATGTCATCTGGACCAACAGCCTTTCCATTCTTCATCCTCTTCATAGCTGTCCGTACTTCCTCCATGCTAATCTGTTTCACTTCCTGATTCACTATCCCCACATCATCCAACCTTCTTTCTCTCTCATTCTCTTCATTCATCAGCCCCTCAAAGTACTCTTTCCATCTGCTCAACACACTCTCCTCACTTGTGGGTACGTTTCCATCACTATCCTTTATCACCCTTACCTGCTGCACATCTTTCCCCAGCTTGGTTCCTCTGTCTAGACAATTGGTACAGGTCCTTTTATCCCTCTTTAGTGACCAACCTTTCATACAGCTCTCCATATGCCTTGCACTTAGCCTTCACCACCTGTCTCTTTGCCATGCTCCTCACCTCCTTATACTCCTGTCTACTTTCTTCATCTCTTTGACAATTCCACTTCTTCTTCACCAGCCTCTTCCTCTGTATACTCTCCTGTACTTCTTCATTCCACCACCAGGTCTCCCTGTCCTCCTTCTTCTGTCCAGATGTCACACCACACACTTTTTCTAGCTGTCTTCCTTACCATCTCTGCTGTAGTTACCCAGCTATTTAGTAACTTTTCACTGCCCCCAGTGCCTGTTTTAACTCTTCCTTGAACTCCACCTCACAATCACCATTTTTCAACTTTCACCATTTGATCCTTGGCACTGCTCTCACACTTGTCCTCCTCTTTTTGATCACCAGCATCATCCTACAGACCACCATTCTATGCTGCCTAACTACACTTTCCCCTGTCACCACTTTACAGTCTCTAATCTCTTTAGACTGGCCATCCTGCATAGAATATAATCCACCTGTGTGCATCTTCCTCCACTCTTGTACATCACCCTATGCTTCTCCCTCTTCTTAAAATATGTATTCACCACACAATATATCAACCTTCCTTCTCTCCATCATATCAGCTAGCTGTCTCCCTATACCAGTTATACCGCCAACATTCAAAGTTCCTACCCTCACTACTACACTCCTAACCTTCCTTTCTTCTTTCAGGCATGTTTTCCCCCTCTTCTTCTCCTTCAGCCAACAGTAGCCCAATTTCCGCCAGCACCCTGTTGGCTAACAGTACTGGTGGCAGTCGTTGTTAACCCAGGCCTCGACCGATCTGGTATGGAAATCTGTATTGTTGTCTGCATGCTTTAGAATGGGCATGTCAAATAACTGAAAAAAACAACAGTACATATTTCCATTAGAATGTTTTTTACTTGTGTGTCTGCCAGCATTGTCCTGTGTTAACCTTTCAATTTCAGTTGCATGTAGCTATGAATGTACTGAAAAATGTATAAGGCTAACAGGTGCAGACTTAAAACTTACACTGTGTACTCAGGAATCTAAATCGCAGTATGTAGTTGTAAAACAGTCAAATGTGCAATACAGCTATGTGCATGTTTGTCAAAACAGTGACAGCAATGCCTGTTGTGTATGCATAATTTGTACTGAAAATGGGAAACAAACAATGCAACATTTGATAAGAAAAGTACTGTGCATAAAAATATGTACAAGATAGAAATGTCACAAGCAACACACAACACCTCCCCAGTAGCGCAGACTGATTAGGAAAAGGCCTGTAGTTCAATTTTGCACACATATCACAGTTTGAATCCAGGGACCATCACTAACATGTCAGTCTGGTTCTTCAGTTATAAACTGCAATCTGAATAGAAAACGTAATGCACTGCAACACATATATTTTCCACACAGGGCACACAGGTAAAGAAATCTGAATAGAAATACTAGTATGATGTCTATAAACATGAAAGGAGTACAGTTGCTGTGTTGATCAGCCCCAGTCCTACAAATAGATGCAAGCTAGTTATTCACACTCTAGAGACTGTAGATGCAAGCTAGCTATCTGCAGTCTGGCCCGGACAAGCCCCTCAAGTGTCACACTGTCTCCAATTGTCAAGAAGCCTGCACACAGAGAATGCCACAGTAGATGCATGTCAAAAGCACAGCACACACTCCAGGGATTGCAACTAATATGTGAATCTGAAATATGTGTAGAAACAACAATGTAATGTGCACACAGTTCATCTACACAGGGCCCACAGGTAAAGAAATATGTATAGAAACAGGTATGATGTGTACAACTAAAATAAGGTATAATTGAGCTGTTGACATGTACAGCTGTTGGTGTGCTGTAGCAGCCCCATGGCCCAGGTAGAGTGTAAGCATGTTCAGAATGTAGAATAGTGAATAGTAGTGTACTGACAAATATACTTGATAGCAGTTGTCAATTGAATCTGTTCCCTTCTCCCACCACTCAATTGATCCAATCATCACACTGAAAGCAACATGGGTATATTCCTAAACAAACCTCTACTGTTGTGACCATTGTTCCATTTGGTTTATCGTTGTTTAAACTGTGTGCATACTAATATTCCCTGTTAATAGTCAATGTTATTGCCTGCCTGACATACCTCTAACTGGCATGCTGTTGCAACCCTGAATGCTATTCCATATATGCATGAGTTCTGTTTGCTATGGCCCTGTTATAATTGTGCTGTTTTGGGTAAATGGGAATATCCATACATGCTATTTTGACTAATGTTGTAATGTGTTTTGTATAAATAACCAATATTCATTGTTAATTTCCACACCATAGCATGTACAAGAAGGTAGACCCCAGAGGATCTGCCGCTCCCACCCCACCTGGCCAAGGCACAGGGTCCCAGCACCTCTGGCTCAAAGACCTCCCTCATTTGCTGGTCCTGCAGCACCCTCAGGTGGAACCACTGCAGGGGATGGGGCTCACCCCCATGCAAGTGGGCACGGTGAGGATTTTGTCACACAGGACAAGGTTTGTGGCATGGTGTGCAGTGTCCTCCAGACAGAGCTGGATGACTG
>NC_056743.1:1846499665-1846507165 GCF_019279795.1 Protopterus annectens | reverse complement strand
GCTATGTCAAATCCAGAGCTGTTGGACATGCTACACCTAAAGAAATCCCAATCCCTCCAAGCTACATGCTCTAGGGACTTAAACTTTGTCACTACAATAAACAGGACATGCTGGAGGGATAGATTCCTGTCCCAGAGACTTCCTATATTCTGGAACAAGCAACCCATCTATGTCAAGCAAAGTTCTTCATTAGCACTCTTCAAGAAAAATCTTGATGAGTGGATGGGAAATAGGAAATACACCCTGCAGATCATTTCTGTGTCTCTGCTGGACAGTAGCACAGCAAAATAACTTTCTTGGGTGGCGTAAGCTATGGAACCTTGCTGGCTAGGCTTACGTAGGCCCTTAGGCTGATAGCCTAATACCTACCTATGAACCTATGAACCTATGTTATGTAATACATATTGCATACATGTCAAATGAAGCACCTCAGTGGCCTTCTGCAAGAGGCAACCAGATGATTGGATGTTGCATGTAACTCTCACCCTGAGGATCACCTCCATGGTAGCCGTTGATTGATGGCCTGCTGGCAAATAGCAGGTGGCATGATAACACTGCACACACATCCCCTACTCTTCCCATCTCTCCATGGACAATATCCTTGTACACACCTATGAACACCTGCACCAATAGACCACAGTACGGGCAAATGTGTATGTGTGCATTACTGAGAATAACAGTGTCTGTGGGTTTGTAGACCTGTAGTTGATAATACCCTGAGGCCCTCCACACGCACCCTCATTGTCATAGTTAGATGTGGCTACTGCTGTACTGGACATTACATGTACCTTGTTACACTCTTCACCCTATGGGCTACCTGGAGCTTGCAGTACCAACACCACACTGTTGTACAAACTGATTGATAGGCATGGGATACCCTCTGAGTTCTGGCAAGTGTGTGTATGTGGCAAGTGTGTATATTTGTAGGATACAGCATTCTGAGGCCACATTCTCCTAATACAATACACATTGCCACACAGTATTAGGTATAGTGATGTTTCTGACCATAGGAGAGCCATGACAATGCATCACCCTACTATCCCTGTGGCATGTGCATTAGATGCATATCACTGTAGTAGCACTCGAGGTAGATAAGGGGTTGTATTGCAGTCCTGTTCAATGTGTGATGGTGGATATGCCAGAGTTTTATCATGGGTTTCAGTGCATACAATATCAACTGTGGGTTGTGGGTGCTCAGTATACTGTCTTTACACCATGGTACCACTAGTACATGTCCCATGTTCCACTGTATGGGGACCACAGTCACCATCAACCATACAGGTAACTGATAACACTATCCAGCCCAGTGATGCATGTGCTGTGTGCAACTTATCTGTAACAGAATGGACACACTGCAAGGTAGTTAGCACTGATAAGGCCAGGTCTCTCAGATGTGTGTGTGACTGTTATGTGTTTCTCAATGTATATATGATAGTATGCCACACTACGTATTGTTTATAAACAACCAGTACATCCCTCATTACCATAATGTACAGGGCCTGGTGATGTTCTTCACTTAACATGTGACCTGGAACACACCTCATCCTAAAAGCTGTGTGGTGTGTGTATTTAAGGCCACACACATCAGTAGAACTACATACCTAGGTAGGGGTTCTAGTCCCGGTGTTGCCAAGTAAGAGCGTGTGTGTATGTGAAGGGATCTACTTCAGTTTGCAGAATATACATGTCCCAGGAGGTCATCTGTCTGAGAACTGCCTGGCAAATGCTAACATTTCACAGGTATAATCCTGTGGAAATTCATTCCATCACGACTAGTAGTAGATGTGTAAATGCCCTCTTCCCCACTGTATAGGTGTATAGTGATACTGGGGTTGGTATATATAGCTGGGTGCGGATCTTGTGGACACAGCCACCATCATTGCAGTTACTGTTGAGTGTATCCCCCAATTAGCTAGCTGTAATACCATACAGTTCATGTTAACAAGTTCAGTAGTTGTCAATTACACTATCTGCGGTTCTACAGCACCTCACACCCTCCAAAGGGTAGGGCTATGCCACCCACACTAGCACCCCTATGTTTACTGACTAGAGGATATCACTACATTAGGGAAGGGGACATACACCTTGCCAGTACCATTGTCAATGACGTTACACTAGCAGACTGCTTATTTCCCAATGTGTTGTTGTGCCTATTCTGTCTTGGTGGAATTACATAGGCTAAAATGAGTTCCTTGCACAAGTACATACATCCATGAGTACAGTATTCTCTGAGTATTGCATCAACACCAGAGCCTCTGTGTGTGTTATACACAAACATGTGGTGTGTACCACCCATTAGACTAACAATTGTCCACAGTATAAAGGCTGCTGACATCAGCCACCATGCACTCACCTATATACACCCCCAGACCTATCAGCCATGTAGCACATGCAGTAACTGTTATACAGACCTGTGAAATGTGTTCAGATGTGCCCAGGATAAGGCACAATCAAGGTGTCACCACAGTGCCATACCCCTTGTAGGAAACAACAGTAGACCAACATCCTGCTGACACATGGACACCTACAACACAAATAGAATATATTATGGAGACTGCAATCACTCAGTGTTAAAAACAGCTATAATACACTTTCTGACATGTAAGCATTAACCTTTAGTGTTGACAACATGTTATACAGCATTACATTGGTACACCATAGTACACTCACCCTGTGCATCAGAACCATATTAGCCTGTCCCTGCATCGATGTTATGGATGACAGGGATGTGGCACAGGTATCATCATATGCACAGGGTGTGTTGTTGGTTTATCAGAGACCTAGGCTGAGCCATATGTTTGAGATCATGTGTGTATGTGAAGAGGTTTAATTATTAATTGGGCTGTTGTGATGTGGTGTGTGCAGATATGAGGTTGCCCTAGCTATGTTTGTGATGTGTGTATGTGTGTATGCATGCACACAGTACTGCCATGTGGCTGCCCTATACAAGGGTTTGTTGGACAGCTGCAGACTGTATCTGGCAGGGTGTGCAGTTCACCATCTCAGCCATGGACACAAGAGCTGTACCTGCCAGGGACTCCATGGGCACCATCAGGTAAGAACCACAATATGGTACTCTCCCCTGATGATGACATATGTCTGCTGGATCCAGGTCCTTCTTGGAAGCAGCCAGGGCCATGTGCATGTGGCCTGCTGTGTTGTGGTGTGGACAGTGCCTCCCCTGCAGTGCTGGAGGTGGTACTGCCACTACGGGAGTAGATCTGACTTCTGGCACATCCACGTTGACCTCCAGCTGTTGGTGTTGCCGGCCTATGTCCACATGGCCATTGCACTACTCCCACCATATGCTCGAGCATAGACATTCCATGGTCGAGGATTCCCACCATCTCACCCAACCGTCTATCCATGACATCTGTAAAATAATGATGTGCACCTGCAAGATCATGGATGCTGTCAATAACCGCTGAATGAGTAACCCTCTGCAGCCTCAGACCCTGTCTGGTATATCGTTCCATATGTGGCTGCACCTCCATGATGGCCTGAAACATATGTATGGTGGCATCAGATGTGGCACCTCTGCCAGGGGCATGATGACCAGCAGCCCTCCTAGGAGCACCCCTGTACATCCGCCTGTGTGGTACCCCGGCAGACATCTGGCTATGGCTGCTGTGTCCAGACACATGTGCCATAGATACCACACTGTCCTATCCCATGCCACCACCCACCAACTGTCCCACATCTATGGCCACTGGTGATGGGGTGTGTATAGGCAATGTGACTGTGTGTGGGGATGGGGTGGATAACAGTGGGATGTCAAACTATGGTGCAGTTTCAGCCCCTAACAGCCCCACCTGTGCCTCAATACACATATCATCATTATCAGTATCTGTATAGACACTAACATCAGTTTGCCTGCAGTAGGGACCCTGACCCACCTCACCACCTGTGACAGGAAAACAAGGAAAAAAGAAGTTATGTACTCGCCATAATGTTCCATCTGAGTAGATACTTCATTTGTCTGCAACCTGTGGGTGTTGGATCCGACCTGGGATCCGATCCGGCAGCTTTCCAAGCTCCAAGATCTGAACTCCTAGCTCCTACCCCCTACCCATAATCCCCTAATACCAACCACATTACCTCAGATTGTTTTTTTTGCCTCACCAACT
Source organism: Protopterus annectens (assembly GCF_019279795.1). Classification (NCBI taxonomy): domain Eukaryota; kingdom Metazoa; phylum Chordata; order Ceratodontiformes; family Protopteridae; genus Protopterus; species Protopterus annectens. The sequence continues at coordinate 1,846,503,038 of NC_056743.1, read as the reverse complement.
TGAGACAGAAACCAACTCCGAATGATCAGAAAAATTCCCGACAGGTTCGGGGGATGGCAGGGGGGGTAGGTTGCAGACAAATTAAGTATCTACTCAGATGGAACGTTATGGTGAGTACATAACTTCCTTATCTGAAGTAGTTACTTCATTTGATCTGCAACCTGTGGGACAGAGTCCCCAGCTAAACTATAAGAACCTGGGTGGTCCTTATGGAAGGATATTCCGAAGCACCACAGAGCCAAAAGAAGCCCTACTCCTGGAAATCATATCCAGCTTGTAATGAGAAATGAACTTATGAGATGAGGACCAGGTAGCTGCTGAACAAATATCGTCTACTGGAACCCTAAACCAAAAAGCTGTTGAGGTAGTTACAGATCTTGTGGAATGAGCACGAACGCCAACTGGAGCTGGCTTACCAGACGAGGTGTATCCCAGTATAATGCACTGACAGATCCAATTTGCTACAGTCACTTTAGCAATTGCCTTGCCCATGGATGACTTTGCATAAGAAACAAACAACTGGTCCGACTTGTGAAACTCTCTCTTCCTGTGCAAGTAAAAATGCAGTTGTCTGTGTACATCCAATTTGTGCAACGTGTATTCACCTTTGTTGTGAAAATTTGGAAAAAATACAGGAAGATTTATTGATTGATTAATATTTGATTCTGTAGCCACCTTAGGCAAGAAAGACGGATTAGTCCTGAGGGACACTCTATCCTTGTGAAAGATAAGGTACCGAGGTTTGATACACAGAGCATGTAATTCTGAAACCCTCTTGGCTGAAGTAACAGCCACCAAGAAAGCCATTTTCCAAGATAAGAACTTCAACGGAACCGAGGCTGCAGGCTCGAAAGGTGGTCTCGTCAAGGCTTGCAAGACCAGAGTGAGATCCCATGGGGGAACCACAGTCTTTACAGGTGATTTCAAAAGAAAAACGCCTCTTAAGAAGGTTTTGCACAACTTTGTAGATGCTAAGGAGCCTATGCCGTCCCCCACATGAAAATGGGAGATGGCCGCCAACTGCACCTTGACCGTGGAGGCACTTGCTCCCTGCCTAAAAAGCAGGGAAAAAAAGTCCAGAATAGTCGGAATAGGGACAGTAAATGGGTCCAAGTCTTTGTCTTTGGCCCAGATGGAAAAACGTTTCCATTTACTGTTGTAAAGTTTTCTGGTAGACGGTTTATGAGCCGCCACCAGAATGGCCTTAACGGAGGATGAAATACCAGAAGTCCTAGCCATTAATGGAACTGGATCAACCAAGCAGCAAGTTTGAGATTGACCAGGTTTGGGGTATGGCATCTCGCTTGATGCGAGATTAGGTCTGGACTGGGATCCAGAATCCATGGAGAAGCCATACTGTGAGACCTCTGAAAGGGGAACCAGATCTGTCGAGGCCAGAATGGGGCTATGAGGATAACTCTGCTCCCCAACTGACAGGCTTTCTGGATGAATTTCATAATGAGAGGGGGGGGGGAATAAGCATAAATGAGTCCGGGAGGCCAAGCATGGACTAGAGCATCTCTGGGGGTCTCCCCTCTGGGGGGAACTATCACGAAGTACTCGCTGCATTTTGTGTTTAAAGGAGAAGTGAAAAGATCGCAGCGAGGCTGACCCCATTTGTGGAAGATCTGCTTCGCAACAGACGGATTCAGAGACCACTCGTATGGAGTGAGGAGCACTCGACTTAGCTTGTCCGCTAATATGTTGGACCGTCCCGGAATGTGCGTTGCTATCAGAAAGCGGTTGGTGGAAATCGCCCATTCCCACACTCTCATGGCTTCTTGACACAGGGGATAAGATCTGGTCCCTCCTTGTTTGTTTATATACCAGACTACTGACATGTTGTCCGTCTGGATTAAATTAGTCCCCAGGGGAAGAAGGTCATGGAGAGCTTGCAACACCAAAAGCAACGCTCTCATCTCTAGGACATTGATATGCAATGCGGTCTCTAGGGAAGTCCATGTGCCTTGAACGGATCTGCCTGAACAATGCCCCCCCACCCGAGGCGAGAAGCGTCCGTGGTCAACGTGGCTCCGACCGGGGGGATCACAAAGGGCCTCCCTTCTCTGAGTTCCTGTGCCTGTAACGACCACAGAAGGGAGTCCCTGCACACCCTGTTCAGGGGTATTGGTGTGCTTAACGGGTGGATCAACAGGGACCATTGGACTTGAAGGGTCCATTGTAATATGCGCATTCACAGACGGGCATGAAGAGAGAGACCGATCGTTGCTGACATTGACCCCAGTGCCCTCAGGACTAACTTCGCCGGAGGAGCAGTGCTCCAAAGAAGGGCTAACACCTGATTCGACAAGCTGTTCAGCCTGACTGACGTTAGAACAACTCGGGAGATTCGTGTATCTAGCCTGGCCCCTATGAATTCTAGGGCTTGAGTGGGGCACAGGCAGGATTTTTGCTCGTTCACTGAGATGCCTAGGTTGTGGGGCAGAGACAGAGCATAATCTCTCGCCACACAGAGCTGATGTCTGTTGGTCGCGGTGAGGAGCCAGTCATCCAGGTAGGGGAAGACCTGAATGCCCTGGAGTCTCAGGTGGGCTGCAACCACTGCCATGACCTTGGTGAACACTCTGGGGGCTGAGGTGAGGCCGAATGGAAGAACCCTGAATTGATAATGACTGGCTCCGAGCCAGAAGCGGAGGAACCTCCTGGATCGTCTGTCCATTAAGATATGGTAATACGCATCCTTGAGGTCTAACGAGCACATCCAGTTGTTCTCCTGCAGAAGGGGGAGAATTGATTGGAGAGTGACCATCCGGAACTCTTCCTTGGGTATGAACAGGTTCAGAGTGGAAAGGTCTAAGATGGGTCTTAGGTCCCCCGTTTTCTTTGGCACCAAAAAGAACCTGGAGTAATAACCCAATCTGGACTGATCTGGGGGGACAGGCTGGATGGCTCTTTTTCTTAGCAGCTTTGAAATATCCAAAGCCGCTGCCTCCCTCTGATCAGGTGGGACATCGGGGAGATGTCTGGGTTTGGGGGGAAGGTTTATGAATGGAATGGAGTATCCTCTGGATATGATCCGGAGCACCCATCGATCTGTTGTAAGGGACTCCCAGTTTGACAGGTGCTCCAACAACTGCCCCCCGACTGCCTTAAGAGAGGGACAGTCGGGCAAGCCCTCAGGGCTGTTGTGCGGGTCTGTCCGAGAAAGGTTCTCTAGACCCGAAATTACGCTGCCCCCCTCTGCCTCTAGGCCAGCATCCACCTTGTCCTCCTCTGCCTCTAGAGGACGAGTGGTCCATAGCAGGATGGGATTGCTGAGACTTACAGAACCACAGCTTCTTTTGTCCCCTCTGATTCCTGGAGAAGGATCTTTGGGGATTAGAGAAGCGGACTCCGATGGCAGACAGTGTCT
>NC_056743.1:1846489665-1846494665 GCF_019279795.1 Protopterus annectens | reverse complement strand
GCCGTAGACAGCCTTGAATTAAAAAATATTTTGGAGAAAAATTGGACCACACTTAGACAGGAGAGGAGCCTAAGACAACATGTAGATACAAGGCCCACTATAATTTATAGAAGAGGCAGGAATTTGAAGAGTTGTTTTGAAAAGAAACAGAGTTCTATGAAAAATAATGATGGTTACATGAACAAGTGTGGAATGTGCCATTTCTGTAAATATATAATGGAAGGATATGAATTTGAAATAAATAACATAGATAAACTAAAAAGGAAATATATCAGTAACACTGAGAGGGTAATATATTGTGCTTTGTGTGAACAATGTGGGTGTTATTATATTGGAAAAATAGATATAAAATTAAGGAATCGTGTTTATGAGCATTTATACGAAATAATAAGAAAAAAAGAAACAAATGCTCTGAGTAAGCACCTTATGGAGGATGAAGGGCATTCTTTTCAATTTTTTTTTATATATCTCTTCTGAAATAAGAAGGCGTGCCAGATCTATTTTATTAGAAAAAAAGGGAACTGTACTGGCAGTTCGTTTTAGATGCTGGCAACTGGCCGGGACTGAATGAGAATATTTCTATCAGTTCCCTGTTAAGATTAAAAGCCTTAATGAGATAATATACACATTTTTTTAATATTTAATATATATAAACATTTTTTTAAATAATAATGTATATTATTGGAATGAACATTGTTTTGTTGTGACGGATGTGCACACACGCATATTTATATCTATATTAACATATGTTTATTTTTATATTTATATTTGAATTGTTCCAAATTTATATTGAAAAAACAGTTTGTTTATTGTCATTATATGTTGAACAGATACTAGGTTGCAATCTTTTACTATATCTATCTATATATATATATATATATATATATATATATATATATATATATATATATATATATATATGTGTGTGTGTGTATATACTCTTACTATAACTTTAAGGGGGTGTGGTTATGAGATATGTTTTACTCACGTGATTACCTTAATTTAGTTTAAATATCAGGGGTTTTAAATAGTTTTGTCTGATGAAGTTCTGTATTTGTGGAACGAAAGAGCTTACCAGCTTTTGATTGTTCTGCTAATAAAAGTGTTTTTGTGGATTGGATTTTTTCCATTTTTAAGCATGCAGAGACATCCTGCATCCTCGACTGGTCTTTGTTTTTGTATACTAGCATGGGCCATCTGCATTTGCCAGTATTTGGTCACTCTGCCTTACAAATGTTCCCTAACTCTGCATGATTACAAGGTCAACTCATGTGCACAGCCCTTGGAGGTCACACAGTGCTGTCACTATTGCTGTGGAGTCAGGTTTATTTCTGCCACAATTCACGACATTGACTGTGTGCAGATACAACCATTCTTAGTGAACTTTGGATCTCTGCTTCAGTTCACTGTTGTGTTTCAAGATGACACCCCCTCCCGATCCTCAGCCTTTTTTCAGATGCTTGACAACTATGGGCTACTCATGTGTGTTATTTTGCAGCGTCCCAAATTCTGAACACTATGTGTACCGGCCTAGTCCTTGCTAATGAATGGCAAACAAACAGGTGTACACTGGCACCAGCAAGGTACAGATGGGGATGGTGGGTCTGAGGTGGGGTGAGGTGTTGGTTGTGCAGTACATGTATCTTAATTGATACTGTCTGTAGGTTTCCAACTTGGTCTTGGTATACCAGTACACATTGCAACACATGCCTTTGGGGGACTTTTGATGTTATGCATACACTATCTGTAGAGAGCCCTGACTTATGTGTCCTGTGGAACAACTGTCTGATCTGATTATCCTAACCCATGGGCCACAGTTATGCAGAGTCCAGGTGATTGTTGACACAGGTACTGCATAGCCAGTACTTGCTAGACATTCCTGTAACTCCCTCAGTGTTGCAGCATGTTACTAGGCAGCCTGCATGACCAGTTTGCAACATGTGCCGTCATCTATCTTGGATGGCCATCTGTTTATTTTCTACATTAATCCTGTCCCATACATCCTCACCACATACATGACTGTCTGCACTGTTTGACATGGTATATGAAATGGTGAGGTAAGGCTACATGTCCAATTCCTGCCTGCTACATGTTGTGTATGGGATCCATTCCACGGCTTGTAAGATGTGTGCAAGCCATGGCTGCCTCTGTTGCAGGTAAGTGGGCACATTTGATGGGCAAATGTCTTGGACAGCAGACTATTTCTTGGTGTGACATTGAGGCCCTGTACTTGATGGAAGGTCCATACTCATGAAGTGTGCATCCTGTCAGTACCTCAAAAACTGCTTCCACAATATGTTATTTGGAGTGCATGCACACATATGCTTCCAGTGTTTGTTAAGGTATGTATTCCCCATATTTGCTATCCTAACATAGGATTCCATATTACACATTCATTGCTCATTTTAGGACCACATTACAGTACATACTTCCATGTGTATGCATGGAATGCAATATTGTGATATGCCGTTGTGTAGATCTGTAACAGTTACCATTGTAATAGAGATATATACACTGTTGTAGCACTGTATAAGGGTGATGTTTCAGACATGTTCCTACTGTAGGCCATTTGTCCCACCATTATGTTCTTCTCTGTGCTCACATCTTGCAATGACAGGCTGTTAGTTATATTGCAGGACTCTTACATATCCTTCAGGTATGCCACCATGGTGACCACTGTGATGCAGTGCAGTTAACAGCAACAATAAGTGAACATGTACAGCATGCATTATGGGTAGGTGTGTTAAATGTGTGCATGGAAAATACCATGGCCTTAACATGTCCGTGTATAGGCAAACCTGAACAAACACCATATTCACCAGCTACAGGCTGCTGCCCCAGAGGTATACCAGAGGGACCTACATAGTTGTGTGAGAGATGTGATGTCAGTAGCCACACCTGTGGCATCAGTACAGGGTGGGATCAGCATTAGAGTATATCAATGGTACAAACCCACAGTACTACAGATTATGCACATATGTTTACTACAACGCAGCAACAGACTATATATATTTTATCTCACATATGCATGATTAAACTCTTCAGATGCAGATGGATACGCCATGTGGCCTTACCTGCACACTTCTCATCCACTGTGTGGGTAGCACCCGCCTCCACAATACTCTCATCAGGATCTTGTGTTTGTGGGCAGGCAGGTGCCCTGAGGCTGGTGAAGAGCTCCTCAGAATTTGTCAGGGGGAGCTGGATAGCATGAACCCCCCTGTGGCTCGCTGGTCCCACCTAAATGCAGTAGTACTCTGATGAGCATGGTGGAGTAGGTCAGTGCACCAATGACGGACCTGCTCATAACTGTGGTTATGCAGGCCGTCATCATTTACCCTGTGGACAAGATCATTCCACAGGGTATTCCCTTCCTGCAGATCATGGGCTTTACATCCAAACAGGGTGTGGTAGTGCTGAACCAGGTGTTGTATGATCACCTCATAATCCTGGGGAGAGTACACTGGCAATGTCTCCCGTGACATGGTGCTTGAAAGACATAAAGAGGAAAAAATGTATAAGGACCTCATACTGCAAGGATATAATAGTTGTTAATAGACATCCCTGCCCCCCATCATATCTTCAACAATCTGATCACACAACTAAATGAGTATGTTTACAGCAAACCTACTGTTGGGACATATATAGTATTGTACAACAATTTGTGCAATGTATTTGTAGTCATGTTCCATGTTGAAACATTATCATTGGTGGCCTGTTATGAACAATGCCACCTGCATGCCATTGTAAGGGCCACTATGGTTCCATATCTGCATGTGCTCTATATGCTATGTGACTGCTGCAAATCTGGTGTTTTGTGTTAATGGGGATATCTATGCATGCTGTTAGACATAATCCAGGAATGTGTGGACTATTAATACCCATATATGTTCTATAAATGTGACACAATAGCATGTTTGGGAAGACAATTCCCAGTAGAACCACCTCTCTCACCTCATCCGGCCATGCTACCAGGCCACATCACACCTGGGACCCACCCTGGGACCTCATCATCTGCTGGTCCTTCACTACCTTCATATGGAACCACCTCAGGGAAAGGTGTTCACCCCACAGGAGCACACACAGGCAGTATCCAGTCACCTAAAGTCAGGTCCAGGATCTGGTGTACAGGGAGCTCCACAGAGACTTGGGGGATGTGCTACACCACCTTGAGGCCCTCAGTACAAAATTACAGGGTCCACATTCTACTCTTGCTCAGCCCCCAGCCCAGGCACCTTCAGGGTCTTGAAGGTGCAGTTGTGACTGCCCATGGGTGGGGACCTTGGTCCCACTGTTTCCATATGGGGGCTCAGGGGCATCCACGTTCCAAACACCACTGCTTATTCAAGGTGTTTACCCACGACATGTGTCATATACCGCCCCTGTATGCTGTCTTGTCTGTCTTCCAACCCAACCTACCTCCCAAAATATACCTACTATCCTTCCCCAACATACCAATCCCACCTTCACAAACAAGGGCAATGTGTTGCCAACATGGACTTCACACCAGACATAACTGTCCATTTTGCACCCACTTACTACTGTATATAGATATATACATATATATATATATATATATATATATATATATATATATATATATATATATATATATATATATATATATATCTGTGTGTGTATAGATATGTGTGATGTTCTCTCACACATATCGTGCAGCACTGTCATTCAACAGTAGGAGAAATCTATTTATATATATATATATATATATATATATATATATATATACATACACACACACACACACACACACACACACACACACACACACACACACACACACACATATATATATGTGTGTGTGTGTTTTTGTATATATGTAGACATACACGTACATGTGTGTGTGTATATATATATATATATATATATATATATATATATATATATATATATATCTGTAGACATATATATATATATATATATATATATATATATATATATATATAGTTTCACTAACCCGAGACCATAAAGTCGATCCATTT
>NC_056743.1:1846397165-1846484665 GCF_019279795.1 Protopterus annectens | reverse complement strand
GGTTTGTTTAGGAACATATCCATGTTGATTTCAGTGTGATGGCTGGATCAGTTGATTGGTATAGGAAGGGAACAGATTCAATTGACAACTGCTATCAAGTATATTTGTCAGTACACTATTATTCACTACTCTACATTCTGACCACACTTACAATCTAGCTGGGCCATGGGGCTGCTACAGCACACCAATAGCTGTAGATATCAACAGAGCCATTGTACCCTTATTTTAGTTATACACATCAGACCAGTTTCTATACCAATTTTTTTTTATCTGTGGGCCTGTCCAGATGAACTGTGTGCCCGTTATATTGCTGTTTCTACACATATTTCAGATTCACATTTTAGTTGCAGGCCCTGGAGTGTGTGTTGTATCTTTCAAATATATCTACTGGGACATTCTCTGTGTGCAGGTTTCTTATCAACTGGGGAAACTATCCATGACAGCTTGACACTTGAGAGGCTTGTCTGGGCCAGACTGCAAAGTGTGGATGTCTAGCTTGCATCTATTTGTAGGACTGGGGCTGGTCAAAACAGCAATCGCACACCTTTCTTAGTATTTCTATTTCGATTTTCTTACCTGTGTGCTCTGTATGGAAATGTATGTGTTGTAGTACATTATTTTTTCTGCTCAGATAGCAGTTTAAAACTGTAGAACCAGACTGAGATGTTAGTATTAGTCCCTGGATTCGAACTGTGATGTGCGTGTGAAACTGAACTAGAGGCCTAGCTGTTATCAGACTGAGCTACTGGGCAAGTGTTTTGCTTTGCTTGTGACATTTCTATCTAGTACATATTTTTGTGCGCAGTACTTTTATTATCACATGTTGCATCGTTTCCCATTTTCAGTACATTTTATGCATACACAGCAGATATTGGTGTCATTGTGAAACGTGTGCATTAGCTGGATTCCACATTTGACTGTTTTACAACTACATACTGCAATTTAGATTCCTGAGTACACAGTGCAGGTTTTAGGTCTGCACCTGTTAGCCTTATACATTTCTCAGTACATTCATAGCTACATACGGCTGAAATGGAAAGGTTAACACAGGACAATGCTGGCAGACAAACAAGTAAAACACATTCTGATGGGAATATGTACTGTTGCTTTTTTCCAGTTATTTGACATGCCCATTCTAAATGCAGACAAGCAGTGCTAAATCAGTTAACCCCAGGTAATGCATTCTGTAGGACATACACATTTGTATTTATCAAGTGAGATCAAGTGAAATGACACACAGCAGTGTTTGGGATCACCTTTATTAGTTTTGACATACATATCTTTGTATGACTCAGACCTCCACAATTACTATTCCTGCATGATCTGCACAGGGGAATGCTTTTCATTTCTAACTGTTACTGTAGCCCTGACATGGCACTTTCATGGCAGGTTCACTCAGACACACTCATAGATATTCTAATATTCCTCTCCTGCATATTGTATGCTGCTGATATCTGTCTTAAATAGCAGCTGGGAAATACTCCATTGTAACACTGGCAGCCTTACACAAGCATTTATTCCTCACTTTTACAGCACATTTATATATACAGGCAGTACTACCATTACTAAACTTTTGATTTCTTACTGCTAATAGTAGGGCATATTCTGTACTCACCATACAGCCAATGCAGCCAGGCCCATTGCTGTGCATGAGGCTGCATATTCTGGGACCTCTCCGAAGCAGCTGTATGGGGAGACATCACACATTAATCACACCTGCACAGTCACAAGTTGAACTTTTTCCATACTTAGAGATACATAAGACTGCATACTTACAGACAGGTGGGACATCCTGCGGTCGGGCTTCTTGGATCCACTGGTTCAAGAGTGCACCCCTCCTCTACTTCAGGTCATTATGGTGATAGCATACCTGCTCACCAGTCTGGGGTATGTCAGTGGCACTAGTGAGATCACGTGCAGTCTGGTCCCAGGCCACCCCTTTGTACTGCGAGACATGGTACTGGCCCTGCAGCAGCCTGCCATCATGGTTTTTAACTAGGAGCCCACCCATGATCCTGGACTCCTGGATGCCCCAATGTTGCACTTGGAAGAACACACCTTCTCCAACACCAGACATTTAAGTTCTGCTGTGTGTAATCCCAAATGGTTATGGTTATAGTCCCACCTGTGTGGTTGAAATAGGGCTGTTTTCCTGCACTTTTTCATGACCGGCCAGTTTTAATATGCTCATACCTCTCAACCTGGAAACATCAGAAATCTGGACAAGGGCCATGAAAAATAGGTACAATTCTGTACGCTGATTAACATCTCATTTGCATACATAATTATGTAACCCCACCCACTCCAATGGAATTGTGGGATACCAACTTTCAAACACAAACTGAAGAACAGACAACCAAAATATGACACCAGACCAGAGTCCCCCTGCCTGCAGCCATTCCAATGTCTCATTATCTGGCTATTTTACCCCATTTATCATAAACACTAATGTGTGCAACTGCATACTACTTTACTTCTATAGTAAAGATTTGGATTTTATTTTTACATTTTGAGGCACATCATCAATGCACAAACACTAACAGACATCTGATAAATAAAGCGATACTGTTTCACAATGAAAATAGACTTGGTATTAAAACTTCTCTGCTCTTGAAAATCGCATTCATTGAAACAGTATTGAAACCTGCACCACATCCAAAGAAAATACATCTGGCCAATAAGGGATAAAGATTACCTTTGGGCCATTTTCAAATCATTGGCCCCTTGCACACATATGTGTTCTTTCATTTGATACACCTTCCCGACTTTATTAAGTTATATTCCTTGTATAATACAGCACACTTGTTAGAGCACATTTTAAATGTATTGTTTGAAAGAACATTTTTTCCAGTAGGCCGTACTGTAGGCAACGAAACAAAATGCATGAACCAATAATGACAAAACTGCCAAATTCAGAACATTTCCATCATAAAAAGTCTACTTCCACACACACACTATAAATAGAATGACAGTAGAGAAAGCCATAGGCATCTTGCACAGCTTCTCACACTTTCAATTTCAGGGTTTTTTTCAGGGGGGGGGGTCAAAAGTTCAAAAACCAGGACACATTTTAAACATTGCTTGTATAATTCTGGAAAGTTGCTAGAATAAAACGTGTTACCCCCATGCTTGTTACTTGCAAGTCTTGACTTGAACCCAGAACACTATACACACACACTACAGTTAGTGCAACATACCACTATGCTAAATCAGCAGTTTAAACAACAGGAAGACTGAAACTTAATGGCTATCATTTATTGAATTCAGTTCTCACTTCTCACCATAGCTCTCACACACATACTTTGTTCAAATGAATGGCAGCTCCTAATACAGCAGCTTAAGAATAATGGCAGCAGTCCTTGCATTTAAAATAAACAGCAGAAAACTAATGGCAGCTGGTTCCTGTTCACACTACACACACACACACACACACACACACACACACACACACACACACACACACACACACACACACACACACACACACACACACTTTGTTCAAATGAATGGCAGCTCCCTACAGCAACTTAAGAATAATGGCAGCAGTCCTCGGCCCTCGCATTTAAAATAAACAAAACGAATGGCAGCAGCTGGTTCCTGTTCACACTTCACACACACACAAACAAACACACACACACTTTGTTCAAATGAATGTCAGCTCAGCTCCCTACAGCAAGTTAAGAATAATGGCAGCAGTCCTTGGCCCTCGCATTTAAAATAAACAGAAAACGAATGGCAGCTGGTTCCTGTCCCTCCTTACCTGATATCACCAGTCCTGAATGGCAGAGCTTTCTTGGGCAGGCAACGCATATTTTCTGAGATAGTCCCAGGCTCCCAGAACGAACGGCAGGCTGCAGCTTTCTTTCTCGGCCTCGGGCAATACAAGTGATAAAGTCCCAGTCCAAACGAATAGCAGGCAGGCGGCAGCTAAGTGTTTCTGTTTTCACAGGATTGGCGATTTGGCGGCAAGCTTTTCAAATGCAGCAACTGCTTGCAGCCAGCCGGAAATTATGATGCGATCTCAAGGAGCTCAATTCCGACTGGCTGGTAGTGCTGACGGAGCTGATGTCATCGCACACGTGATGACGTCAGCTCTGACAGCGCGAAAATTAAAAAAAATAAAAAAATAAGGCAAAGAAATCGGAAATGAAGGGGCGCCAATCGGGAATCGTGGCACCCCTTCATTTGGACCCCAAAACTCGGTAAAAAACGAGTAATTCGGGACGGTTGGGAGGTCTGAATATGCTGCACTATGCTTAGCTCCGAGCAAATCCGCATAGCAATGCTTACATCAGCTAAGCAGAGTTGAATGCAGGTGAGCTATGCCTACACTAGTAAAGCATCGCTTAAATATATATTTTTTATTAAAGTTATAAATTGTTTTTTTACATTTATATTTTACATATTCCTACCCCTACTGTGTTATACATGACACATATGATTGACATGTATCATTCAAATTCCTTAAAAGTTTATTAAATAATTTGGTAGAGGGGAGATTTGAACCAAGCATGCTCTACATTCTATACCATGACAGCACCACTACACTACAGCAGCTTAATGAAGCTTTCTATGTTAGTAACACTTGTGTATCATTTTCAGGATTTCAGCCAAGATAAACTTAGTGGTGCAAAGCACCAAAAATATGTGCGGCACTTAAACTTCGGATTTCCTTCATGAAAAAAAATCATTATTCCATTTTTTTGTATTTTTTTACTCCTTTCCTCTTGTCCTACTGCTTCCATACATTTAGGACAAGAGTGCATACATTTGGGGGTGTGCACTTGAAGGCTGCTGACTTCTATAGGTGTTTTTGTGTTTTTTTTTTATTTTCCGTGGACACTGAAATGTTAGCTATTTACATTTCAGTGTCTGCGGACACTCGTTTACTATATAATATTAGAGCCAGGCTCTAATATTATATAGTTTGATACTCATCCATGTTGAGCAAGGGGGGCGTGTTTCAGGTGCTGGGACTGCTGACACATGCCCCCTGTGCTCGTTCCTGGTTTGTGTCCGTTTAGTTTAGATACCAGTGTGCCTTCATGCATATGCAAGGTGCACTGCTATCTTAAATGGACATGAACCACTCCATGCAAAATAGCCTTATTCTTCCACGGAGCTTTGTGAATCCCAGAGATTTATGTTTGGAAAAAACATTGTTGTTGGAGATGTAAGTTAAAAGTGAAGGCAGACTGGCAACATGTGTGCTATGACTGCAAATTACTACATACTGGGTAAAAATTATTTCTTTCAGACTGCCTTCAATGATAACTATTCAGTTAACTAAATCTTTAATATTATTTAATTCTCCTATTTGCAAAATGTTTTCCTAGGGAAAAGTTTTCTTTTGTGTGGTCTTTAATAGCTATAGCTTGCAAGATCATCAACATCAACTGGAAGAAATAATCTTTTCCTTCTTTCAATGAATTTACAAATCTAACATTATCAGTTGCCCATATGGAGATCACTACTTTTAAGCTCAGGACAGATTACTTCAAGTCACAACTGAGATAATAGATAAAATAGACTGAAATGTTCCTCTGCTAGTTATGTTTCAGCATAAATTATATGTTTTGCTAATTTGTAAATATTTATATTTGTTTATTTCCATGTTATACTTATTACTTATTACTTGTTACTATTCATTATCTTCTTTCTTACTCTATACTTTATATTTGGTTAACTGTGTTATATATTATGCTGTTTCTATTTGCTGTCTGAATATTATTTTATTGTTTAAATTATAATAAAATATTTGAAAGAAAATAGTCTGCAGAAATTGATTCCACTGCAAACCAAGTTCCCAGGCTTGCACTCTTAATTTTCACAGGGAGTAAGATGTGGTTCCTCCTGTTTGTTTATATACCCCACGACAGTAGAGTTATATATTCATAGGTTCCTAGGTTCATACTAGGCTATCTGCCCTAGGGCATTTATAAGCCTAGCCAGAGTATGTTTGGCTTTCGCCACGCATTTTAAATTAATTTTGCTATGCCCTTTTTCGAGGTTAGTATACTGTGCCTCTGTCTAACAGTGACACAGAAGTGATACCCGGGGTAAACCTACGATCTCCCATCCACTCATCAAGATTCCTCTTGAAGAGAGTCAATGAGTGACTCTGCCTAACCTGGACTGGGATTTTATTCCAGAGTGAAGGGAGCATCTGGGTTATGACTCTGTCCCTCCAGCAAGTCCTATTTATTTCAGTGCTGAGGTTCAAGTCTCTCGAGCACGTAGCTCGATGGGATTTGGATTTTTTGAGGTGCAGCATGTCCCTTAATTCCGGGTTGGACATGGCTTTATACATCAGGCACAGATTGCCTCTGAGCAGGCGGTATGCCACTGAATAGAGCTGGAGTTTCTTTAACTGGGCAGCATATGGCATATGTTTGAGCCCTTTGATCCTCTTGGTGAGGTACTTTTGGGGTCTTTCCAGTTGCTGCAGGTGTTTGGTAAGGTACATCCCAAAAGGGGCACTGTACTCAATTATGGGCCTGATGAGGGATGAGTAAAGAGGCACGATGACCTCCCCTAATCTAGATGTGAATCCCTTCATGATTAGGTGGGCTATATAAAATGTTTTTCTAACCACATTGGCCACGTGGTTGTCAAATGAGATTGCTATCAACTTGGGTCCCCAGGTCCCTAATTACTTCTTCTGTACTTAATGGATTACCACCTATGAGGTAATTTGTGGGCACTTTGTTTTTGCTAAAGGGGATGACTATACACTTTTTGGCATTTAGCTTGAGGCCATGGCTCTGGCAACAGTTGTCTGTTTCTATGAGGCCCTTTTGGAGGATGCTTGTGTCGGCTGGAGAGTCGATTATGGCGCCCAGTTTGCAGTCATCTGCAAACTTGGTCCGCCACAGTTCTTCCATGTTGGCCTGTACCTCCGAGAAAAATATACCGAACAAGAGAGGTCCCAGGACTGAGCCTTGTGGGATGCCACTTGTAACTGGTTTGGAGTCTGACATGGCTCCAGAAATTCTAACCATGTGGGTTCTGTCCTTGAGCCAGTTTGCAACCCATCTAGTGACATAGGGGTTTATATTTAAGCTGGTGAGCTTATCTATAATGCCCGAGTGGGGAATTGTATTGAAGGCTTTTGCGAGGTCCAGGTAGGCTGTGTGGACCACCTTCCATTCGTCAATGGCCTTGGTAACTGTTTCAAGGAAGTCGACCAGGTTTAAGAGGCAGGATCTGCCCTTAACAAAGCCGAACTGGGTAGGATCCAGTGTCTGTAGGTCCCCAATATCTTTATTTATGAGGTCCATGATGATCCTTTCCATAGCTTTGCAGACCAAGCTAGTCAGGCTTATGGAGTGATAGTTTCCAGGGTCCGTTGAGGCATCACCTTTGTGGTGAGGGACCACTGTTGCTGTATGCCACTCTTTGGGTACATATCCTGTAGTAAAGCTGAGATTGAACAGTAGTTTTATGTTTGGGTTTAGCTCTTCTTGGAGTTCATGTAAGATGCAGCCCGGGACACCATCTGGTCCCATTGATGCTGTGTTTTTTGCTTTGGAGAGGGCAGCTCTTACATGAGCATCTGAGATGTCAGGGGGGCAGCACTCTGCTAGGATAGATATTTGCCCTTTTGGTGGGGAGGGGGGGAGTTTGCGCTGAACCTGTCAGCTAGGATGTTGGCAATGTCTGTGGGTTCAGTGTATTTATTGTCATTTTGGACTAATTCTGAGCATATCTCGGAATTCCCACCCAGGTTCCTAACATAACTAAAGAAAGCCTTGTGATTATCCTTAGTGTCCTGTGCAATTTTTTTCTCGAAGCTGGCCTTAGACAATTTTATGAGTGCCCGTAGTTTTTTGCTAATACTGATCAGAGATGCCTTCCCTTTTTGGGATTTTGCTCTATCATGTAGAAGCTTCCTCCTTCTATTGTTTAGTTTGTTTATGGCTGGGGTCCACCAGACAGGACGTCTGCCTTTGGAGGATTGGGTCTTGGTTTTATTTGGGATTGCATGATCCATACATTCCTGAAGGTGTTCATAGAATGCATTTATAAAGGATTCTGCAGACTGGGCCATATTTTCCACAGGCCCGGGGACTTTGAAGGATTCCACCTCAGTTTTGAGGAGTATGAAATTTGCTTTAGAGAAGTTTTTCACTGTGGTTTTTCTGGGCAGGGGGTGGGGTCGGGATGTGAATATCCAGTGAGATTAGTTTATGGTCTGATCTTATCAGTGAGGGATACACTTCTGATCTGGAGCATAGAGTCCCCATGTTGGTTATGATCAGGTCCAGTATGTTTTCCCCTCTTGTGGGAGTCATAACAAGTTGTTCCATAGCATTTGAGTTTATGAATTCTAGGAACCTTTGGGCTAGGGTGTTGGAGCTAGAGTAATGCTCCCAGTCTATGTTTGGGTAGTTGAAGTCTCCCAATATAATGGTGTTTGGAGAGACCTTCATATTTTCCAGTGTTTTCAGGAAGGCCGAGTGGGGTTCCTGGGTTTGGGACGGTGGTCTGTAGCAGGCTATAAACTGGAAGGCAGTTTTACCCACTGTTAGTTGCACATGGATAGTCTCTGATGCTTTGTGCTGTGCCACCAACCTGGAGGTGTGGGTATCTTTGATGAATATTGATACTCCCCCTCCTTTTGTGGTTCAGTCCAAGCTTTGGGGCCGAAAACCATTGTATGAGGTATAACCTGGTAGTGCTGGGGTGCTCTCGGGAGCCCTCAACCAGGTTTCTGTTACTGCACAGATATCGATGTTCTCCATGCTAAGGAGAGTTTTGAGTGCATGCATCTTGAGGTTTAGACTTCTGGCGTTGAGTAGCATTACTCTTAGTTTCTTATCCCTTGTGATACCTATGGAGATGGGTTTGTCTTTTGAGCTTTGGCTAAAAAAGGCACTATGGGGGTAGCAAGAGCATTTGCCAATATCTGAAAGCCCAGGGGTGACAGGTGCAAGCTGTCCTTAGCAAAGCATCGTGGCTTGTCGAGCATATCATCCCAGGCTGACAGGCATTGGCTCCCCTTTGAATGACACCAATACTTAAGCCAATTGTTGAAATTGATCATCTTGTCTTCATATTGTGGCATCATTCTTGGTGAGGGTAAGATGCTACTCAAGGTCAGGGTCATACCGGCCTGGGCTACATGCTCAGAGAGCTCCTTTATGACTCTTTTCATGTAGTCCAGGGAGTTACATCTCAGGTCATTCACACCAGCATGGACAATGACTGAGTCATATTTGTACTTGCCTTGGAGTGACCTGAGTTCTTGTGTTATGTGGCGGATCCTAGCGCCCGACAGGCTGCTGACCGTGACCTTCTCCTTGTTCAGCCTGGTGAGCGGGACGTCAGTGTCCTGATGATAGAGTCACCTATTACAAGTGTATCAGGTGTGTTGTTTAGCCTTAAGGGCTGTGACTGTTCGGCACACTGGCTTTGTGAGACATGTGTTGCACGTGTTTTGTTTTGGGGTAGCGGTTGCTTGAGTGTCTGCTTTGGAGGTCTTTGCTGCTTAGGCAGATCTTTATTTAGAGCCTCCGAGTATGTTTTTGTGTGATTATGTGTTTGGTTTGCTGTTGTGGTAGGTCTGTGTGAGACTGGAATTGTAGTGAGTGTGGTTTCCTTCTCCTCCTGACTGGTTATGCCAGTACTGAGTTGAGAGAGCTTAGCCTCCAGTTTGGCTATATGGTTGCATTTCTCACATGTTGGAATTTGTTGGTAGGAGAAGAGGGTTGTCTGTGTACATGAGGCAGTTGTAACATTGCCTCAAGATTCCCAGATTCACCAGCTGGACCGGAGAGGAGATTGACAACTGACCTTTGGACATGCTAGAATAGTATTGGGAATCCCTTTATAATTGAAAACAAGGGCCAGTGGGGAACAAGGTACTCAAGTGGAGTTTGTGAGGGTGTAGTGTTTTTAATTTTTTAGTGCTGACTTATATAATTGCTTTAGTGAGCAAGTGCCAGGTAACTCAATTGCAATGTGTTACAGGTAACTTAAATGCAAAAACGACAAACAGTAACTTTCTTTCAAGTGAAACAAGGCAATAAGTACAGTAAGCAATGTAGCAATCACTAGGGATCCTCAGAAGCACTGAAAAGCTGCATTTTAGGTGGAATTAGCATTCCAGGGAAATAACAAGCAAACAAACAACAAGCATACAAACAAAGCTAGATTCAGCAGGCCTGGATCTAGTCTATGCTACAGCAACCAAGGTGTACCAATTTCAGTAAGAAACAGTTCAAATATGCAGGCACTATAAACCTTTAACCAGAAATTCCCAGCTCAGAAGGCCATAGTCCAGCCTCTCTCTCCCACAAGAGTGCAGACCACGAACCTTCTTAATGTAAAATAACTGGCCTGAAGCCCAAGTGCTTAAACCAGAACTAATACACTTTTAGAATAACTGATACTGAGCTCTCAATGAGCAGTTCCCAACTTAGAAGGATGTAAGCTACCTGTCCTGCCACCCCAGTGCATGCCACAAACCTTCCTAATGTAAAACAACTGGTCTGAAGCCCAAGTGCTTAATTCAAAAGACTTAGAATGATAGCTACACTTTAATCAAGTTACTACCAAGCAGTAATAAATACAGTTGAATACTTTAAAGAATGCCTGGATTAGTGCTCAAGTTATACAAACAAAGCTAGATTCAGCAGGCCTGGCTCTAGTCTATGCTACAGAAAACAAGGTGTACCAATTTCAGTAAGAAGCAGTTCAGATATGCATGCACTATAAGCCTTTAACCAGAAATTCCTAGCTCAGAAGGGCAGAGACCAGCCTCTCCTCCCACAAGAGTGCAGACCACGAACCCTCTTAATGTAAAATAACTGGCCTGAAGCCCAAGTGCTTAAATCAGAATTAATACACTTTTAGAATAACAGACACTGAACCCTCAATCAGCAGTTCCCAACTTAGAAGGATGTAAGCTACCTGTCCTGCCACTACAGTGCAGAGCACAAACCTTCTTAATGTAAAACAACTGATCTGAAGCCCAAGTGTTGAAACTAAAACGCTTAGAATGAGTTACGCCAAGCAGTAATAAATACAACTGAGTATTTTTAAGATAACGCAAAAGCAAAATAAGGTAGGAAGAAACACAAAAAAGCAGTAAAAGCAGATACATTTTTTTTTTCAGAAAAGTAGCAAAAGCAGTAGTAGAAACAATTCACATGCAGTGCAAGCTGGCACACTTGAGTATGTAGCAATATTAGTCCACACACAGTTTGAAAAAATGTAATTAAATTAAAAAGGACCTAAAGCAAGTGCAGAAAGGGTTAACGGTGATAATTAAAAAAGAGAGGATCTGGACTGCAAAGAACTGAAAACATGTAACAATGCTAACATTTCTTTGGTGATTATACATATATAAATATATATATATATTATATATATATATATATATATATATATATATATATATATATATATATATAGATAGATAGATAGATATATGTACACACACATATATATATATATATATATATATATATATATATATATATATATATATATATATATAGATAGATAAACAGAGAGAGAGTGAAACTGGTTCCACAAACACTGTACTTTTATCCCTTTGGACAAGTCCTGCATGCAAAATCTAATGAATAAAACAGATTGAGTGGGACTGTAAAGAGTAAAGCAAAGCCAGACTGAGAGATAACTGATTTACTCAATAGGGAATGTCCCTTTTTTCAAAACTTTGCAACAGAAACTAAAAGGCTAGAGGGTGCTAGTGTTAGGTCCAGATGGATTTGAGGAACCATTGAATTTTTCCACTATTTTGACTTGCTTGAGGAATCATAAGAATTGCAGGTGCCATGGATTCCAGTAATCAGAAACAGTCAATGGCTGTTATGAGAGTTTGGTTTGAAACTTTTGGAAACTGTTCCTTGAAGAAGTCCACTTTGTCCTGAAGAAGAAAAGCTATCATGACAGATTTATCTTGCTACCATAGCAGGTAAACTCGATTACCCAGGTTGAGAAAAAGGTTGTTTACAAAAAGGAAATAGTATTGACATCTTAAAAATGAGCTTGAAAAAATAGTCTAAATAAGAAAATATGAATGCCTTATAACCTGTAATGAGTTATTACTTGAGCTATACACTTTATAAATACTCTTGGAGCTGTCAACAACCCAAATGATGAAGCAAAGAACTGAAAATGTGAACTAGACACAGACAATTTTAAAGAGTGTCTGAAGCCTTTGAGAACTAGAAACCAACAATAGGCATCTTTTAAGTCTAGACCTACAAGAAAATGAAAGGAGGTAGAGCAAACCCTTTGAATGTTGAACTGTTGATGTGCAGATTTAGAAATAAAAGGTTTAGCATGGGTCTCCAAGTGCCTTGCTAATTTGGCACCAAAAAAAGTCTTCAGTAAAATATTTTTTTCTATCTGAAATCCCAGGATAGTCTTTATCATACCCTGAGACTATATATGATCCAGAATATGAGGAAATGGGGAAATTTGCCTACTTTGACAGGGAGAAATCTCTGACATAAGGGCAGAGTGTCCCACTGCCATTTTTAACCTTTCAGAATAATTCTTAAGAACCAGGTGTCTGAAGTAGTCTGCTTTCACAGAGGGAAGTGAATATATAGGGTTGATAAAGATTTAAAGATTTTCCTGGTTCAGAAAAGGAAGAAAATTGAGAGTAGTCATAGTCAATCTGCCTTTTTTGCATGGTCACTATCCTTGGGAAGAACATCTCTTCTTGGAACCTCACTGTTAGGTTCTTGATGGTCTGTTTACCTGCCATTTGTTGGGATTGTTTGAAATTTTTCTTAAAGAAGGATATTTGGTTAGAAAGACAGTTTATATTAAATTTCAGGTTAGAGTAGTGAAACACCTGAGAAACTCCATGGATTCACTTTCCACTTTCAACAAACTTCTTGAAGACCTCAGAAGAAGTGCAGAAAAAGGTGCAAATAACACTTACCTGATAAGAGGTGGATTAGAAAATTCAATTTTAACATCATCAGGAAATTTTGTGTGTACAATCAAACAAATCTACTCATAATAGACCCTTGACAGCTGTTCTGGAAACAACATCAGATGTGTCATAAGAACACTGAGGAGATTATTTGGTCACCTGAGATACTGAGGAAAGTAAGGAAGTTAAATGTGATGTAGGGTCATATCAAGGAAGATCCACAATTAATGCTTTCATTTTTGTCAAAAGAAGTCAGAAGAAACTTTGAACAATATACTTGGCAATTTACTGTTCAGAAGGCCAAGGCCAAATTAGTACATGCCTTCTCCCTAAACCTTAGAAGCCATATTATATTCATAAAAATGCAGATTTAGAAAGGGAAGCAACTACATGATACGCACTAACATTTCTAAAGAGAAATTTCTGAGACTGAGAAATTTTACCATACTATTTAGCAGTCAGTGGCACACAGTCAGTGGCAGGCTGGCAGGAAAACTGCTAGCTGCATTGAAAACATCCTCTAGGGCTGATAAGGTTGGTTGAGGAGACTCTACATGCAAACACTCATACTATATTTGCAGGGTCTCAGGCATTCATTTTTGCTCCCGCTTAAATAAATTATACCAATGATGTCAAGCCTACTTCTTACACTTTAGACTCTGAACTGGAATCTGGATGGGAAGGGGGGACTTTTCCTTTTAGAATGCAGAGAGGATTCAAATTGTAATGACTGAAAGCCTTTAAATAAGCCCTTGGCAATGGCAAGCCATTTTCCTTCAATTCCTCAGCTTTCCATCATTTCTCTGGAAGTTTCTATGGAAAAGGAGAGTTGTGATTTATGGTCATGTCCCCAGAAGTTTGATTACTTATTAATGTCTACCTCATCCTCCATTCCTGGCAAGAGTGGTTCTACCCTGCTGGAAGGGAACAGTTGTAGAGGACATGATATTCTCTTGGCTTTTAGTAGATTCATAAGAAGCAATGTCAGACTAGTCAAGAGAAGTTGACAGATGATATGAGGGTTCCAAAATGACTGCAGTGAAGTCACCTGCCAAAAGCCAATGCAAAGAGTAAGCCAGAATGGAAAACAAAGCCTCCATGAATACTTTTCTCTTCAAGGGAATCAGTGGGAGAAACTCTGAAGAGCCTGAACCATGTTCCATTACTCAGTAGGTATGAGCTTTCAACTTTTTTTCTTTTTTTTATGGAATGGGACGGAGTAATGCCTGCATCAAAGAATTTTAGGAGTAAAGAGGCTTCAGATTAAACAAAACTGAATGTCATTTTTCTCCTCTAAGCAAAACAGATAAATTGTGTGCTAATCTTTACAGAGAATCTGGCAACCACTCTAGACACTTTCCATTTTTCTTAGTCAGGAATTCAGGAAAAAAATAGAAACACGTTTCTCACAAAAATGGAAGAAAGTCCCCAGCGCAGTAATTATCTGTCTACTTGACAAAAACTAGCTCACTGCTGAACCTGAGAAGTTGCAGGAGAACATGAGACATGCTAGTTGTTTCACCAATAAGAAAATTCTGATTTTTGGTGCTCATATGTCTGTTTCTATCCTGCCTCACACTTTAGCTCTTTCAGTTGTACAGTACTGTAGAAGGTGCCACATGGCTTTTGAAGCTGGCTGGATAATCTGGTCCTCGGCATTACACATCCCATATGGCAACATTGATCTACTGATGAACATCTAAAAGTGACCTACAAGATGCTGTTTGAAATGTATAATGGTCCTAATTTTAATAATATCAGTGTAAGATACAAAAAAAGCATATTTTACAACAAATGTTTATGCCACCCATCCTATTCATTGTGGAAGTCTGCAAAACAGGTTTGGAATGTTCTTCTAAGATGAAGAAGTCAAACAAGTATGCTACTGTGACTAATCTGAGTTTTTGCTTTAGTCATACCTGGGGATTCAAAAAACTCTGTGTAGGCTTCGCGAAGAGTCTACATGTAGTGTACATGTTAGAGAAGGGAGTATTAGCTCACAATGCATATTAATGAGGCAGAGCATGTCTAAGCTAGGTTTCATGGCTCGCAACAGTGTTGCCGGACACAAAACCTTTTAAGCAAACATGGATAGAAATTCCGTGTGAGGCAGAGTACCTACAGTGTGCAGATTTGCACTGAATGCCACAATGATCACCAGGGCTTTACAAATACCTGTCATTCTGTTAGTGCAACGCATCTACACAGAGGTCAACTTAATGTCAGGATAAATAACCAATGATAGGAACATATTTGACATAGATATCACATACAAATGTGTTAGAATGTAACAGTCTCAATCTCTTAGAGTGAGAAATTTAGATAACACCATAAAATGGAGGGAGAAAGTTCCAGTAGTTGGGACAGATGTTTAATATTGCACTTTCAAACTTAGGAAGTAGAATATATAGTCTTTACCTTAACATGAACTTTCTGAGGACCATGAAGTTTGAAACTCAAATGTCAGTCATCAGTCTCTGACTGCACTCTGCAGTAACATGCCAATGATTTGCCAGGGATAAAAAATATAAGGAAAAGATCACAAATATGAGACAAAAACTGGATATTCTACACAGATCAGGATAGATGAGAGTTATTCACACATATGTATTTAATATTGAGTCACTTCTGTCCAAAGATTATCCCAGGGATATGGCAGAAAGCCACATATTTGATAAGGAAAACATGCATATCCTGGGAATATCTGGACAGTTGAGAGTTATGGATGTGAAGTATATGGTCTAAACACAATACAAAACAGTGTACATACAGTGCAGATTATTGTGGTAGCCCACTCCTGGCATTCTGTACTGAAGCTGTGTTAATGATCTGCAACAGGACATGGGACTGACATGTAAAATGATCACTCAGTGGAAGTGTGTTTATTGAATAGTGACACACAGATGAATTGTAGGACTGAATACAGTGAAACAGTACAAGTGAAACTTCCTCACATACAACTGAGGATGACATGTCAATGGAATATGGTGTTGTCTGTGACTGACACACAAGGTGACATAAAAATGGGGTATGGGATGCATGCGTAAGTTAAGAATCCTTACATCAATAATGCAGAGAACATCTATTAGGGATCTGACATAAAGCTAGGGTAGGGTGCATGTTGGGAAACTGTGCACACTGATATACCTGAATATCTCAGCAGAAGTCTCCAGCATGGTGGCCACAGGTAAAGGATCATGGCAATCATGGCAAACATTACAAGAACCAACCACAATCATGCACAATATTAGAATAATACCACCACTAATCCCAAGCCCCTGACATAACATATGTGATGTGGAGTGATAAAAGATGAGCCTGCAAACATAAATAGTTGACAACTATTATGATACAGCCACACAGTATGAGGGTAACTAGGCACACTGTCCTGGCACTGCAATAGCTGCAGAATGTGTTAGGAGGGACACTACTATACCTGTATGTAACAGTGTAGGCAATACAGGTTTGTTGCCTTGTGTGCATGGCATATATTTGTGGCACAATCCAGAATGTCACAAAAGATATACATGCCATTAATGTTGTCAAACACCTGCATATGCAGTGTGTGCATGAGTTGAACAGGTAGCACACATGCATCTGGTGTAACAAATTTACTGGTGTTCCACACCATCAGAGAGTCATGTATATTCCACTGAAGGAATATGTAGGTATGGCCAATAAGTTGTGGGACAGCACATTGTGACAAAGGTTGCTCACTTCAGTTACACATTACTGGAAGATGTGTAGGGAGGTACATGAAAAAGGGTGCCTTGGACACAGTTATTGGTGTGATGAAGGCTGAGAACCATGACATTATTTTGGCCTCTGATGTGCAGGTCTTTCACATACCCAGTGCTTGTGTTACATTCAAGGGAGTAGCCATCACTGTGACTACATTCTGCTGGATGTACCACTTACCCTTCACCCCAGGACACCAGTCACATACCTATCGGTCTGATTATAGGGTGTGATGTCCACATTATACTTAGGTGGTGTGCTGTTTCCTGATTGAACAAATCCAAGAATGTGTCTTGTCAATGCAGGTGTTGTCATGGCTGTGGCAACAGTCTCTGGTATGTGTTGATACTGTCTGCATTATACTATATTCACAGCTGGAGTCAATGACTACTCACAAGTTGCAGTACTTCATGCAGCTGTTTGGACACAGCATGTGCATGTCATCTATAATGTCCATCACATAACTAATGGACAAGAAAGGACCTAGCAGACACATCGCACATTTTGACATAGTGAGATGCTGCATATGTCATTCAATGCTCTACCCATTTAGCTGTTTATGGCCACATATGACAGTGCTGATTGAATTCCTCAGTGTGGCTTTGTGTCAAACGCCTTTACCTGTTAAGATTCCACAGGATGATACTCTTTGAGGACATCTATCAGATGTAATGGACCTTATGTTGCAGTAACAAGTCAAACAGGTTTGTTGCATACAACTGGAATTTTACTAGTGTACACATAGAAGATGTCCATGATGACATGTCGGTCTACCTCAAAGTTGAAGACAGTCAGGATGTCTCTATACATGTTTGCATCAGCTGCTGTCACCCCATCTCAGATGGATGCATAATGAGGCACACACTTGTATGGGAACATAGGCAATGTGGACAGTATGTTGAACTGTGTCTTCAACCATATCAGGAAGGTGCATGTCCTGGGTCACACCATAGGTGATCTGTGATGTTGTCATAGCACATTGATTCTGTGTGATAGGCCTGGATGAATGTAAGACAGTGCATACTACCTTCTGTGATCTGGCCTAGGGTTTTGACACAATCACATATGCAGGTATCAGTGAGAAACCAACCCAAGGTGGTGATAAAACCTTATCTCAATTGCTGGGTATACAATTGGGTCTCTGACAGAACACATCATTTGAAAGTTGGAGAATTAACCTGCACCAGCAGAACTGTCACTATTGGCAAACCCCAGGATCTGTGCTTGGCCCTTAACTGTTTGAACTGTATTTCTTCACAGTTCAGGCTAAAGTATATGGCCGTTGGCTAACCAAGTTTGTTGATTCTTGCATATTGTGTGCAATCATTGAGTCCACCAATGGTGACAACATAGTATAGGAGAAGCTAACGCACACAACTGAATGATGACAAAGGCACCCAAACTACAAATAAATGCAGAAGTGTGTGTATGTAATGTTGCCAATATGAAAAGTGGGGTTCCATGTTAATCAAAGCATTGACAACAGTCCTGCTACTCAGAAACCCAGCGATGCAGGCACTGTGAACACATTTGGATATCAATCTGAATTTTGACCACCAAGTGTCCACACTGCTATTAAAAGCCTATGGTCTGCACAGCATAAGTCACACCATTATATTGAGATCTTAGGATTGTATGACAGCACCTGTAGTCAACCACATTACAGCATATAGCATACAGAATAAATAGGACATGTTGGAGGGACAGATTCATAACCCAGAGGCTCCTTCACTGGAATAAAAAAATCAGTCAGGTTAGGCAGAGTCCTCATTGACTCTCTCTTTCAGGGAAATCTGATGAGTGGATGGGAGATAGTAGGGTTACCTGGTATCACACTGTGTCACTGTTTAGACAGAGGCACAGTATACCAACCCTCGAAAAAGGGGCATAGCAAATTCATTTAAAATGGGGTGGCAAAAGCCAAACACACTCTGCTAGCTTATATAAATGCCCTAGGGCAGATAGCCTAGTATGAACCTATGAACCTATGAACCTATGAGCACTAATACAGTATAATACTCTTTTTTACATGTACCTCACCAGACACATGTAGCAGCTTGAGAGACCACAGGGCTTTTTCAGCAAGATAACACATGGCCTAAACACCATGCTATGATGTATGTGGATAGATTAAAAGCCATGTCACTGTAAACATTATTGTATAGGATGAGATGATTTCTGCCTCGTTGTCATCCAGTATCTGGCCATGTCCTGTTGTGAATACTACATACCCAAAAATGTGATATAGCTGATGACATCAGCAGTGTCTGTTGAGAAGAAGATAACAGTGTCCCACATGCTGGAGAAAAATATTTTCTGTAATGTCAGCCAACAGCTTACCCATACACCCAGTTGACTGCAGTGAGAATAGAACTTCTACCTAAGTACACAGACTACAGACCATAGTACTTTATGGGAGCACCACAGCTCAAGTCTGACTTGGAGTATGTCAGACAACATTTTATAGCTGATGATATCAGCAGTGTCTGATGATGAGAAGATAACCATGTCCCACATGCTGGTGTAAAATGCTCTCTGTTATGTCAACCAACAGCTCAGACACACACACACACACACACACACACACACACACACACACACACACACACACACACACACACACACACACACACACACACACACACACTTGACTGCAGATAGAACGCAACCCCTACCAATCTAAGTAGATGGATTACAGAACACAGTTTTGCATAGGCAGACAGGCACCACAATGCAAGTCTGATTTATGTAGGACTGCAGGTGAACTTTCAGTAGATGACATCAGCAGGTCATGTGAAGGACAACAGGTTGGGAGACCTGCATAGGCACATAGCTTCATAGGTTCATATGAGATTACTAACAATATCATCAGGCTGTTTAGAAGTCTAGCTGTGTATAAAAACAAGTACGTTTATTGAGCATAGTTGAATGGTCGTTTTTATTAGATCATATCTGTGAGCATCACCAAATGGCCCTGTCCATGACAGACATAAGTGCCAGCCCAGAGATAACTTTTCAATCACCCAACCAGTTGTCGGAGTTGTGCTTGAACAGGGTTATTAAAGAGCACTGCTTCACACACAGTTGGAGTCTATTACAGAGGAGTGTGAATCATTGTGGGATATATCTGTTTACCATGTAAAGAATGCAATTTCTGCAGGTATCTTGATACTTCAGGGGGATTCCATCATCCAGATACAGGGAAACAATTAAACTTTCATTTGAGAGCAGATTGTAATTCCACTAACTTGGTATGTCTAGGTTACTGTTTAGTTTGTTTTTCTTTCTATATAGGCATGACTACACACAGGTTACGGGATCAAATTAGGGAACACCTCTATGACATATCTAGACATACTGACACCAATGCTCTGGCATGACATGTAATGACCATGGGTACAGAACATGAGTTTAGATTTATGGTTATAGAGATGGTACCATTTAATGCTAGATAGGGGCCTGTTAGGAATAGAGTTGAAAATAGTGAGCTCAAATGGATTATTAGGATGAGGGTGAATATGGGTAAAGGACTTAATGATAAGTTATCCATTCAAACCATATTAGCAAATAGACCTTTACATAGATGAGAGGGTGTGGTATTATTTTTATGAAAGTGATTTTATGAACACATTTTCTATGAATGAATGTATGATCTTTATGAATATGTATTTATCATTATTATTATTATTTATATGGTTAGACAGGGATTGTTTATGAGTTGCTGGTCTTTTTATATATATATTTTTGATGTGCATATTTTTGATGTTGTATCTTTAAACGTTGAGTTGATGTCATGTCATTATGTGGGGAGTGTATTTAAATGTTTGAATTGGTTAGTTTGAATTGTCCGAGGAAGCAGCTTGACTGCAAAAGCGCTCACTGTTCTATTTATTTTATTAAACTAATATTTTATTTAGCCATGGTTCAGTGCTCTTTACATATTTTTCACATATTTCTCTTTGTTGTTAGAGCACCGGCTTATCCACACAGCCTACTTAGTTTTGTTGAATATATCTGTCTCCCCAGCATGTTCTGTTTATACTACAGGGTGAGTTGGTTGAGAACCCTGGGGCATGTTGTCCCATTTGCATTGTGGATGTCCATCATCTCCAGAATTGCAAGGTCAGAGAATGCACTACTCTGCAGCCATAGGACATCTTTCAGCAGCCTGCATGATACCAAGTAAAATGACAGGTATGTCGATATGTCTGTATATTTCATGTTTGTAGGCCTGGGAGTCTCCCAGACACAACTCTGTTTTCTTTACAATTGCTGCAAGTGTCTGCTGAGGTACAGAGAGATGAGAAAATTGTACTTATTGTTGTGATAAGGGTAGAGTACAGGAGAGGAATGACTACCCTGGTCTTGAATGTGATGTCCATGTGTATAATGTCCTCAATGCAGATTATATGTGTCACCACTATAGGCAAATAGTGATGAAATTGTAGATTTCGATCAGCATGGGTTTCCAAGACTCACAACACTGTGTTTGAGTTTGGGGGGAATGCTATGTATATCATAATTAGCAAGGGTACATCATTGGCAATGTTGACAAAGAGTCATTGGATGCTTAAAGTTCAGTCTGTGCATTTGTCACTAATCATCTGTCAGTGTCAGCCCCTATTGGTATATGTTACCATCTTTAGGGGACTCATAATATCCTGCTTCTGATAGGATATGATGTACCAGCCTCTGGAAGGTTGCTGGGGCATTCTTCATCCCAAAGGGCTTCTTTATGAACTCATATAATCTGCAAGGTGTCACAAAGGCTGACCTGTATGTAGCAGTGGTATCAAGGCACCTTACACTAGCCTTTGGTCAGATCAATAGTGGTCAGATACTTAGTCCCACTCAGCTGCTCCAAGGCTTCATCTGTAGCAGGCATGGGGTAAGTATTTAACTTTGTGTGACTGCTTAGTTTTCTGTAGTCCACACAGAACCTGGCATGCCATCCATCCTTCTTTGGTACCAACACCACTGGGGAGACCCAGGGATTGCTGTACTCCTGGATTACTTCCAGTTCTAACATTTCTTGTATCTCCTTCCTCAGAGTCTGTCTGA
This sequence comes from Protopterus annectens, assembly GCF_019279795.1. Classification (NCBI taxonomy): domain Eukaryota; kingdom Metazoa; phylum Chordata; order Ceratodontiformes; family Protopteridae; genus Protopterus; species Protopterus annectens. The sequence goes on along the minus strand of NC_056743.1, from coordinate 1,846,462,947 downwards.
CTCACTCAGGCACCATGTAATGGGCCTGCTTGATAGGTCTTTTGGGTCCTCTATCCACATGATGCTGCACCACGTGGGTACACTCAGGTTTTCCAGTGACTATGTCCCCAAACTCCTGTAATACTGCTCGGATGTCTTGAACCTGGATAAAGGATAGCCGGTGGTACATTGCTATCCCTTCCACTGAGGTGTCAGTCTGATCCTCACTGAGGAGATCAGTCACCACATCCCCATCAGGCTCCTCCTACCACCCATTGCAAATACTCATCACAAGGGCCTCCCTATCATGATAAGGCTTCATCATGTTAACATGATATAGTTTGTGCCCCTGCCTGCTGCCTAGCACTTCTGCCCTGTAGTTAACATCACTGACCTTCCTTATCACTTTGCAGGGTCCTTCCCAAGCTGCCTGCAGCTTATTGTGTCTGACAGGAATGAGCACCATAACCTGCTGCCAACGGCATACTCCCAGGCTCGAGCATTCCTGTCATACCAAATCTTTTTCTGCTGCTAGGCTCCTGCCAGGTTCTCCTGGGCTAGGCCCATGAGCTCCATAAGCCTTGTCCTGAGATTTATTTCATATGCCACAGCAGATTCCTTGTGGGATTCACATTCACCCTCCCACTCATTGTGAATCAAATCCAAGGAGCCATTCACCCTATGCTCATACAGCAACTCAAAGGGTGAAAAACCTGTGGATTTCTGGGGTACCTCTCTGCATGCAAACAGCAGATGGGACATATATGTGTCCCTCTCTTTCTCTTAAACTAGTTTGCAAATGCCTTTAGCATGGTATTTAGTGTAGAGTTTAACCTCTCCACAAGACCATTTGTCTGGGGGTGATAGGTAGCAGTCATTAAGTGGTTCACCCTACAGCATTCCCACAGACAAGCCAGCAAGTCTGACATAAAACTGGCACCTCTGTCAGTCAGTATTTATCTCAGGAAACCTACCCTGCTGAAAATATATAACAAAGTATTTGCCACCATCTCTGCCTCAATGGAAGACAGAGATACCTCCTCAGGGTATCTGGTAGCATAATCTTCTACCACTAGGGTATATGTATCCCTTTGGAACTTGAGGTACTCAGAGGCCCCACAATATCCATAACTACCCTCTGAAATGGCTCTTCAATCACAGGCAAAGGCATCAAAGAAGCTTTGACCTGATGCATTGCCTACTTTTTGGTATTGCTCACAAGTCCTGCAGTAATCAGTTACATCCTTTGCAATCCCAGGCCAATAAAAGTTCTGCATAATAAGCCTCTTGGCATTCTTTATGCCCATATGACTTGACAAAGGAATGTCATGGGCTATGAGGCTCTTGGCACTACCATCTGCTGTATTACCACACCCTCTAGCCCTTCCTCAGGGATCCACTCTCTTTACAGTAACCCTTTGTTCCAGTATACAGACTTTCCTTTTCCTTGAGAATCAGGTTCCTCCTTAGCTTCCTCCATCAAGCCTCATAATGTAGGGTCCAAGAGCCAAGCCTGTCTCAACTCTACCTTTGTGACCCTTCCCAGCTCCCTTTCCACAGGATGTCTGGTATGTTCTGACAGCAGTGCCTTACTGTCGGCCTGAGTACTACCACTCACCTCTGCCCGTGCTGTCACCCTGTCCAGGGGAACATCAGCACCTATCAGCAGCTGTGGCTCACCTTCACTCTCACTGCTGCAGGGTAGCTCCCCCCTGAAATAGCCTCATCATTAGCCCCAGCTTCAGGTGTTGCGTCTGTCTGGGTCTTCCCCAATCTAACAGACCCATGTGTCTGTCTCCAAGCCTGATTGCAAGTAACTGCATGCACGCAAGGTACTGTATTATTAAAATCATTCCCTATCATGACATCTGCAGGGATATCCACAAACACACCTACTTGCTTACTTCCGTTTTCATCTTTTCAGTCAAGGTGAACCCTGGCCAAAGGTATTTGGAATGAGGTCCCACCTAAAGCTCTGACTGGAGTGGACTTCCGAACCAAATACTGTTCCTCTCTAACCACTGCAGACTTCTCAACTGTTATTTCAGAGGCTGTGTCTCTTTTGGCAGTGGCCTGTTTTCCTTCCACCAAGATAAGATACAAATTCCAGTGATAGACTGGTACCCCTCTCGTCTCCAGACAACTTACCACTGGCATACTGCTATTCCAACTTGCTGGCTCCCCACCTTACTTTAGTGGACATTTGTATGTTACATAGCCCCTCTGATTATATTTAAAACATCTAAACCTTGATCCTGTCTGTGTACCTGAGCCAGTCGCTTCCACTGTTACTGGTGGATTCTGTTGGGATGGTTTATGCTGCCCACCATGAGTTCCCTTATATTCATGTGCAGCACTGGGTATCCCCTTCTTATGCAGTGGTGACCTGCTTGCCAAGTAGAGATCCCCTTTTCTCCCCACTTCATCTGCAGAGGTACATTTCTGATCTGCTAACCAGATTTTCATGTCTTCATGTCTTCAGGCAAAGTGCTACGGGCTTCTTCCCTTACCAAAAGGTATGCCATCCTTTCAGAAGTGATTCCCTGACACCCACTCACCTACCTTTGAAAATAAGTGCTTAGCTCTGCAATATAATCATATACATTTTAATCTGCCTTTTGTCCATGCTCATAAAACATTTTTCAGTAAGCTTCAGCTGTTAACTTAAAACATTCCAATAAACATTGTTTAACCTTGTCATAATTTAAACAATCAGTATCAGACAATTTAAAAGCAGGAGTTACAGCTTTACCATGGATTAAGGGAGTCAGAAACTGTACCCAGAGTCCTTGGTCAACATTATACTGTTTACATATTCTTTCATATATATGAATACAACTATCAAAAAATATCACCTTCTTTATACTGTAGAAGAAAGTTACTGACCTTTGTTGCTTCCAGCATTCAGTTATTCCCTTCCCATGACCTCCATATTCTATCGAAGGGTCAGCATGTCCCTCTCATGTTGATGCTGCTTTTCATTTTCTTTGACCTCCTAATGCTGCAGTCTCTCTGCTGATTCCAAGTCCATGCATTCTCCCTCCATGTCAAGTCTCTTTAACTCCAGAGTTTTTAAATCCTCTGAGGAAAAGGTGAACTGTCCCATTTCTGAGGGCTGCACATTCCCATCGCCAAACTGGCTGTCCTTCTGGTTGCTGGTATGTACTGCAGCTTTGACTAAGGCTGATTTCCTCTTTAGTCAACTTGGTGTGCATCAATTCTTTTGGATTTGCACACCTTAGCAAACTGGTTTACTGTCAGCTTGCCTTAATCCTCTGCTGACATCTTTGACTGCTTTCTCAGACTAAAGCATACTAATAGAAATAAATAGAACTGTTGTGAAAAATTAAACTCTGCATATTTACCTTATGGCTGTTGATAGTATTCACACCTTTAGTGATAACTGCTTACAGGCTACATAAGTTCAATTAATATCCACACCACTGCTCACCAATATGTGATGTCCCTCTTCTGGGCCAGTAATCAAAGAGCCTCAATCCTCACCACTGACACCAGTGGGGAATATTTGCTTAGAAGAAAAATAGATATCCACAGTAATTTCAGATGCAGCTCTCTGCACCAAGAACAATTTCCATTAAGAGCACACAGGCAGCACACTCCAGATTCAGGGTTATACTTTCTCCAATTTCTCCTGAAGTGTGGGTTTGAATCCCACCACTGCCACCTGTATGTGATGTCCCTGCTTCAAGTAGCTGACACACACACACACTCTTTGAGATTTGATTTTCACACACACACACACACACACACACACACACACACACACACACACACACACACACACACACACACACACACACACACACACACCTGGGAATGGCTGGGACAGATTTACCCTCTATGCCACCTCCACCCAGACTATAAGGTAGATTCACTGCCACCAGCCAGCTACTTTAAGGCTCTTACCAGGTTATCCAATTGTTCTTAGTAAAATTAATGCTTATACAAATGGTAGTGTTAACCAATCAGCAAGACTTTCAGGAGAGTAAGCCACAGTGCCACCAAGTAAATGCAATTACTCTCAAAGTTTAAAATGTTTTCTAAAAGACCAGTTAAGTTACTTACTTAGGCAAGGCAAGATGAAGTTAATAAGTGGTCTTAGCAGGTCCAAAACAGAGTACTGAGTGTTTTTGTCACGTCTCTAACTGGTATCTAAATAAAATTTCAGTGCTGGCTACTAAGTGACATCACATCTGGTCACCTGACTCTGTATCTCCCACACTGCCTCCTCAGTAGAAATTGAGCCAGGATCTAGCACAGATGTGTCACAATACACACCTCAAACCTTGTTAAGACTTATTTCAGCATCTGGAGACTGTAAACTAATTCCAACCCTTTCATCCTTCTCAAAGAGACTAACCAGCCATTTCTCTGGTACCCCAGGGTAACAATTAGTTCACCACTAAGGACAATAAGATCAGAATCCCAGTTCGGACATTGCATCTCTGGCTGCATTTAGGCCCGAGAGATAAAACATTTATGGCCTAAACCAAATTCTTTATTTTCAGTCTAATTTTCTTGAGATAAGCTGGGCTGCGGTTAACCCCTTCCCTTCCAGTATCCTCTGTTAACATATATACATTTCATCAGTTACAATACAGTCTGACTTACATGTATATTTCATTTCTGCCCAGCAAGGCCCACTGCTGATACATTTTTAACACAAGCAACTTTATAAGTGCATTTTAACACAAGCATCTGTACAAATCAGTTTGATATTCAAATGACACAAAATTCTTTGCAAAATTCCAGCTAATTATGCTAATATACTGACATATGTTACACATAGACTGGCCTATTCTCTCTGGCATAGCGGGCACTAACTCACACCAACACAACTACCTGCATATGTGACGTATAATACATTAATACATTTATTTGACTCTATTATCTTAACCTTTACTCTTAAGACTACTACCACCTAACAGATAACTGTTATTTTTAAGACTACCAGCTCCTAACAGATGCACACTGTACTACAAATTGCAGCAAGTACTCCTTGATATGTGCATATATTGCAAATATGCATGTTCTAATTATACAGATTACAGTTTATAGCAGGACTTGCGTGTCACTGGTATAGAACTTTTACTTTAAACCTTTAAGTTACACGTGATTGAAGAATTACAGTATTCTATATTTGGGAAGTGTGGTATTTGACCCCACAATGTCTGACTAAAGTCTAATATTGTACTATCGGTTTGTTTTACAAACTAATGCGAGCATACTTTCTTTTGCAGTTGAGATACACACGGTTATTTTGATATAACTTTATACAATAGCAAAAAAGCTATCTTTAACTTTTGATGTTACAGTAACATAACTCTTCTGCTGCATACCTACGACATAGTTCCCTCATCCTCACCAGTCTAGCATCATGGGTCCTAACATTGATCTTCCTTTCTATGGCAGCTCTGGAAGAAACAGAACAGAATACCATTATGAATACCAGTATTGCATATATTCAGCTCTTAACTCTTAGAAGTACTGTCTGTAATTGATACTTACACAGGTGTAGGATGTCTGCAGTCTTAAATTCCCCAATCCAATTGTTGAGGGTATTCCTCTTCCTCCTGCGGAGGTCACTGGAATGATGTTTACATTATTCAGCAGTAATGGGGATAGTGCTGGTATTGGTTAGAGCCCAGGCCAAATTATCCCAAGCCTTTGACTTATACTGGGACCCAGAATAATCCTCCTGCAGTAGCCGGGCACTATGATGTTTCACTTGGAGTCCAACAAAAATCCTGGACTCCTGGACAAACCATTTCTGATTGCTAAATATCACATCCTCCCCATGAACACCTGCAATGTTGATCACAAATCAAGAGCAATGGAAAATGATATTTTCCTGCTAATTCCAGATATCTCATCTACTGGGAGTGCACACACTATTTGAAAATGTTGCCCACACCTTACCATCATGCAGACTTGTTAATCACCAGTGTGCACCCTCGAGTCCTGCTTTTGCGTGATGATAAGCAATACACAGCAGTGACAAGCAGTGAAAAATTACACAGGCAGTTGTGTATGTGTGTTAGGCACATGTGTATGCCATGCCAGCCCAGATAGCAGAACTATACTTACTAGAACATAGTACACAGTATACCACAGTCATACATTTGATAATAATGTGATAATACATAATGAGAACTGGGACAATAAAAGTGTATGGAACATGCTGTGTTCTAACTCAGGACCATGTCTATGGTATCGTACACTTATACCTGTTTCAACAAGATAGCATAGAGAAATGTTTGTCTGTGTTGCAGTTCACTGCCGATAGTGTTCTGTCTCCTTTCTGAGTGGTCGAATTGCCCAGTCTATGTACTGCTGCACTTCATGCAAACCAAATAAACACAGCCAAACCAGCCATTCATTTTTCTTTGTTTTTTGCAAACACTGGCCAAAAAAAAATGAGAGAGAGAAAAGCAACGAAGCCAGTACCATCTGGCCCCAAAAAGGAATGCATCAGAGCATTAACATGTGCAGCCACAGAGTCAGTTAAGTAGCAGGTGTGTTTCATAGACTCAGTACTGTCAGACTTTAGCTAAGCGGCTCAATTTTGTGCAATGCTTACCTACACACAAACATGTGTATCTCACATGGATATGCACTTTGCTAACCATTGCCCAAGTCTGCTGCACTATAGAAAACTATATGTTATTAAGTATTGCTACTGTTTATTGTCATTTTATTGTGTATGGCATGACAATGCATGTGAGAACATAAACAACTGAAGGCCCTATCTCACACTATGCCACAAATTTATAATGCAGCCACATCTTGCCCCTCCCAAATACTGCAACTCTGGTATAACAGTACTTTTTCCACACATATATCACCTATACTACAGAAAGAAATATCAAATGTTGTGCTATATGCAATGCACATCAATCTGGTAACATGCAAAACTACAACTATTGACCCATAAGCCAAAGAAGTTTTATCTGCAAAGTTAGGGAAGGGATTAGCATGAACCTTACCCACAGGGACATAGGTGACCTTCAACACACTTCAGTCAACCCATGTTGTGTTATACAAGACTAAATCTTGACTGCTGAACCTTGTGGACTTCTTTGATACTGACCCCAAATATCTGAATGACAGATTACAGGACAAACCACCTATGTTCATTTATCCAAGGCCTTTGACAATATGCCTCATTTATGTCTTTTGGGAAAATGTCCCATCTGTGAAATAAGCCATACAGTACAAGCTGGGTAGCCAACTGGCTCACCAACAAAGCACACACTTTAAAGGTTAAGGACTGCAACCCTCACTAGCCATTACCATTATCAATGGAATACTTCAAGGATCTTTACTGTGCCCTGAACTGTGTGGAAACTACTTCCCGGAAGTGCAAGCAATGGTAGATGGCCTGTGGTTTATCACATTTGCAGATGACTGTTAATGAATGTAATCATATAGATTTCCCCCACTGATGATAAGATTTTACAGGATGGGCTAACAGAGACAAATTATTGGTGCCAAAATCACAGACTGAACCTTACAGCAAACAATGCCTTATTGTACCCTTTAGCAATGAAGTACCCCTGCTGATTATGATAAATATAGCATCCCTCTGAGCTCAAACACAGTGTTGTGAGACTTGTGAACACATGCTCATAGCAATCTACACTTTCATTGCTATATGTTCATAGTGTTGAGATGCACATTTTGGATTGTACACCTCATACATATGGACATGACATTGAAAACCAGGGAGGCTGTAATTCACCATTATCAGACACTGAGTAGAAAGCTCCATTCTGTCTGTATCTCACCAGACAACTGTAGCAATCTGAGAAAAAAATAGAGGTTTGTGACTGGGAGAATGCAGGTCATACAAATATCAGATACATGGAAAGCCTAAAAGAGCTGTCACTGTACTCAGTATCCTGCAAGCTGCTGAGAGGTGACTTATGCCTGACTTACAGAGAAGTCTCAGACCCTGTCCTACTGGAAATGCTGGACATCTGCAAATCAAATGGGACAAGAATTAATTGTCCTGGGTTCGCAACCTGGCCTGTGAAATAAACAGAACATGCTGGGGAGACAGATTTATCCCCCAGCAACTGACATTCCTCTGTAATAGGCTCCCACTGCATGTGCAGCAGTTTTCCTCAATGACCTTGTTGAAGTGCAACCTTCACTACTACTTAGTTGAGTGATTGCAAAGTCACCTCTGGGGTGGCACCTATGTCCCTCATAAACAGGCCCAGTTGTTGCTGCTCACAAAATTGCTCTTCTAGCAAGAGCCATCTAAATATGCTTAACAAAGGTGTTTTTACACATCTAGGCTTCTATTGCCTCATGTATGGTGGTGATCATGACATTCTAATACTTTCAAATACAGTATGTGAGAGATGAAAATATGCAATTAATCTAGAATAAATGCTCTTCCTCTCAGGTAACAACAAACCAGATATCAAATAGGTTGTCACACTTCAACTCCTCAACAAACCAAGTGCACAGCACATAAAGCCACATGCACAGAGGTATTCATTAGAAACTTATCAAAAGAGCATAGACCTCATAATTGCAAACCTTCTGCACACATTACAGTCTCAATGGAAACATTACAGATAAAAAACAAATGTATCAGTGTCTCACCCATTAAGCCCTTAAGACAAAACACCTCAAAACCAATGTCTTGGTCATAGGCCAAGCCATACTGAGAAACACAGTTGTCCCTTTCATCAGGTTGTGCAAGGAGAAAGTCATGGTCATCTGTCTGTCAGGTGCCAGGATCTGCAAAGTCATGCACACCCTCATATCTGTCAACAACAAGCACAGTTACACCTCTGCTGTACTCCATGTTGGAGTAAATGACTTCAGACATACCTCACTGGGCTATATGAAGAGAAATATGATTGAGCTCTCTGGTTATATGTCCCAGACAGGCATGTCCATATCCCTAAGTAGCATTCTACCATCATACAGAATGATGTCTTAAGACAAGAAAAAGAATTATAGTCTTCAACAATAGGCTTAGATGCTGGTGTCAAACAAGGGGGATCCAGTATTTGTCAGCCTGGGATGATATGGTTGACAGACTATGCTACTTTGCCAGGAGTTGTCTTCATCTGTCACCTCTTGCCTTTTGGTTAGTGGCCAAGGTACTTGCTTCCCCCATAGTGCCTTTTTAGGCAAAGTAATAAGAACAAAATTTCTGATGTAAAAATATCCTCAAAAGGCAAATTCAAGGTTGTGCTGCTTAATGCTAGGAGTCTAAATCAAAAACTACACTTAATTGAGGCACTTCATACTTGGGAAGATATTGATGCTTGTGTAGTCACATAGACATGGTTTAAGGCTGCAGAAAGTACTCCAGCCATGAAAGTCTGTAAAGCCTTCCACACATTCAGGTTACAAAATGAATGTAAAAGAACCAAAGGAATAGAAGCATCCATCTTCCTAAAAGACAAATACACTTCAAGACTGGTTAAGCAGTATGACTCCCTAGAGTTTCTCCAAGTCCATCGAATTCTAATAAAGACCCACATCCATTTTATTGTTAGCTACACGTCCACCAACATGAACCATGAAAACCACACAGTGTCTTCCTGGACCTACTTGAGTCACTCATAATACAGCCAAACACCCTAGGCATGGTTAACTTTAAGTATCCTTCCATCAATCGGGATACATATATGAGATTAAACATTCTCTCCCTAAGGTTCTTGCACTTTGAAAACATGAATGCTCTCGAACAGTTAGTCCATGCCCTCACAAGAGGCTCTAATGTCCTTGACCTAGTACTCACTAACATGGGAGATCGCTGTATCACCCCATTTTAAGGCCATCCCTGGTAAGGTCTGAACATAAATCAGTTACATTGAATGTAACATCCTACCTGCCCCCCCCAGGGATCCAAAAGGTTGAAACATTTCTCCAAACCATCTATAGCCTCCTAAGCAATGGCATAAATAGTTTCAAACCTCCTGCTACGACTGACAGTAAAGACTCCTATATGGAGGTGTACACAAATGCACTGTATAAACACTTTACAAGTATACAGACTTAGCTATACCAGAATGGATCAAAACTTGCTAAAGAATAAACAAGGCATCCTGGTGGACATCTAGTATAAATAGATTATGCAACAAGAGAAAGAAACTGATGTCCAGGAACAAGGGGGGGGGGACATTCTTAGCAGAAGAACACCCTCCATAGCTTGAACAAGCAAATTATACATCTTGTAAAGCCTTCTAAAGCTATTTATGAAAATAAAATTAGCATCCATACCCAAGGATAATCACAAAGGGTTCTTTATCTATGCCTGTAATGTAAAAGGGAAGACCCAGCTTTACAGCAAATTCAGAGTGGACAGTACCACTCATACTAAACCTGAGGATATGACCAACCTGTAAACAGACAGGTTTGGCAGAAATGTCGCATCCTTGTCTCCAACAATCATACCCCAAAACATATCTGTCAATATTTCTGTACCCATTATCTCTAATGAACTGGTCATATCTGCACTCATCAAGGCCAAAAACACAGCATCTATGGGACCTGATAACATTCTAGGCTGCTTACTAAATGGTCTAAAGCAAGGGTTAGCAGAAACACTGGGTACACTCTTCAACCACAGTCTAAATACTGGCTTTGTCCCAGCAGAGTGGAAAACAGCAACTGTAATCCTCTTGCATAGAAGGGGTCATTCAACTGACCTGGGGAATTATACTCCCAGAAGCCTGACCAGCCTTGTCTGTAATGCCATGGAAAGAATCATCTTGAACGTTATCAGTAAGGGCATTAGTGACCTTCAGACTCATCACATGACCCAGTTTGCCTTCATTAAGGGCAGATCATGCCTGTTTAACCTAGTGGAATTTTTTGAGAGTGTCACCAAAGCCCTGGATGAAGGCAAATCACTACATACTGCCTATCTTGACTTGGCCAAGGGTTTTGATACAATCCCCCACTTAGGCATTATTGCAGAACTCACCCAACCGGGGAGTAACCCATATGTCAATAGATGGGTAGCCAAATGGCTCACCAACAGAACACATAGAGTCATAGATGGGGATTCCACCCCTACCGACAGACCTATTACCAGTGGTGTCCCACAGGGGTCTGTGCTGCGTCCCCTACTATTTGGAATGTATTTCTCAGAAAATCAAGTGAAAACAGATCACCTGCATCTCACCAAGTTTGCTGATGACTACAAACTGGGTGCAATCATTGAATCCCCAAATGATGTCAACATAGTACAAAATGGGCTTGCATACCTAAATGATTGTCGGCAAAGCCACATGCTTAAATTTAACCCCCAAAAAATCCCAAATTTCCCTTTCAACAAAGGAGAAGTCCATGCAGATTACACTATTAATAATACCCCCCTATGTTCCAACCCAATGGTGCGATATTTGGTAATGTAGGTTGATAGCAATCTCAACTTTGATCATCATGTGTCCACAGTGGTAAGGAAGGCCTTTTTCATTGCTCACCTCATAAGCAAGGGCATAGTATCCAAGACTAATGAGCATCATGACTAAGGATATTATAACTCCACTGTACTCATCCCTCATCAGTCCTATAATGGAGTAGCATGGTCCCTTTTGCATGTACCTCATCAGACACCTGCAACAGCTGGAGAGACCCAGAGGCTTCTCACTAAGAAAATCCAGGGACTTCCAACACATTACCTGCATGGGCAGACTGAAGGCCCCGTCATTGTGCTCTGTATCATATAGACTGCTGTGAGGTGACTTGTGGCTGGCCTACAGAGCAGTCTTGAACCCTGCCTTAATGGAAATGTTGCACCTCCCCAAATCAAATGGGACAAGACTCACTCACTCTACGGACTGTAACCTAGTATGCGACATTAACAGGACATGCTGGAGAGACAGATATGTCTCCTAGAGATTGCCACTCTTATGGAACAAACAGTCAATTCACATGAAAATGAGCTCCTCAATGACCTTATTTAAGCATAACTTGGACAATTGTATGGGAAATCATAAATATATCCTAAGAGTTTCATTTATGTTACACTTAGATGGGGCAAAAAATTGCTGATCATGGATTGCAAATATGGACTAAAAAGCTTGGTCTATAAGGGAACAATAGTATAACTTGGCTAACCTTGAAAAGGCCCTAGGGCTGTTAGCTTAGTAACCTCCTATGAAACTAGTGCCATTATGGTAGTAGCCTCGTATGAACCTATGAAGTTATGAACCTATGTAGGCCTGTCAACATTTTGTCTCACACATGGGCTGCTAATGTCAGTTACTATGGGTTCAACTGCAGACTTACAAAAGTCAGACTTGTGCTGTGGCTCATGTGTTAAGTACTGTGTTCTTTAGTCTGTTTACTTAGATAGCTAGGGACTCTATTCTCACTGCAGTCAAGTGCGTGTGTATGCTCTTGCCTGACATTACAGATAGCCTTTTATCACAGCATGTGGGACATTGCTATTTTCTGTCTCAACAGACACTGCTGATGTCATCAGCTATATCAGATTTTTGGATATGCAGTACTGCCACCAGGGCAGGGTCAGAGACTGGCCTGAGGGCCAGGCAGAAGTCACCTCATCCTATACAATAATGTTTACAATTACATGGATTTTAATACTATCCACATACGTCATGGCATGGTTTGTAGGCCCTGTGTTATCACACTGAGAAAGCCATGTGGTCTCTCCAGCTGTTGCATGTGTCTGTTGAGGAACATGCAAAAGAGAGCATTATACTGTATTACTGTTCTGATAAGGTTTGACTAAAGTGCTGTCATACAATCCTAAGATCTGAATATGATGGTGTGAATTATGATGTGCCCCATACATTTGTCCTAGAAAATCACTAAAGAGAGAAGTTATAAAGTAATGATATACATTGCAGTTTCTGATTTAATAACCTTTACAAGAACATTCCCTATAAAGTTGTGAAATTTTGTTGTTATCAACTAACTTTGCAAGGCCAATATAAGTCAAAGGTACAATGACCAGTTCAATAACACAAATGCAGATATACTAAACACTAAGGTGGCTGAGCACCCTGAGCATCAGACACAGCATTTGCATCCCTGAATTCAAAAGATAGAAAAGAGGGATATGGCACAGTTATCATCACTTGCACAGGGTGTGGGGAGCAAGAAGCATAAGCTGGCACAGGAGGTCAGTGAGCATGTGTGAGTAAGAAGGAGAAGAAGGAGAAGAAGGCACACGCTGGGATAAAACAACAACTGGCCAGTAAGACCAAATGAATAACTGTTGTGTGTGCATGTCTCTAGGGGTCCTCCATGTGACATTGGTGTGTGAGTGTCTGCATGAGGACAGCCAAGCTCTGTGCTAGCTCTATGTCTTGGTCTATTAGACAGGTGTGAGACATTCATGGTAGAGGTAACAGTTCATTGGTGTTGTTCCTGACCATGAGAACTGGCCAGGAGATTGACTGGCACCTCCATGTCCACGGTCAGATGCAGTGCTACTACCTGAATGTGACCGATGTTCACTGGATGAGCTCCATTCATAGAGATGTCCAGGACCTTGACCCCATGGCCTGACACTTCTGGGTGTGAACATCACACTCACTGTCAGAGCAGTGGAAGTGCTGCCAGTATGGGACCATGACAACACATGGCTACATTGGCTGACAAAATATGTGTCATTCATATGATCCAGTAAATTGGCAACATCGTGGAGTCATTCATGCATGTCAGACTATACCACATTCACAACCCTGCGCATTTCTCTGGAGCACTTATGGAAATGTGCCTGTGCCTCCATGACAGCCCTAAAATCTATGTTGAGTGGCACGGGAAGTGACACCTGCATCAGCTGGAGGACGGACAGTAGGCCCCTCCAAGCACCACTGTCAATCCTCCTGTTTGGCCCCTTGCCAACACTTTGGCTATTGCCAGACTCAACAGGCACTGAAACCACAGTAGCCACACTTCTCTGATCAATGCCCTCACCCTACACTTGTCCAATATCTGTGGGATTAATGGACTGGGTAGGTGTAACCCTACTAGCTGTGTTTGATGGAAATTCAGGGGGTGGCAGTATGTGAACCTCTTTGTCAGAATCAACATCTGCACCCCTGACTGTGCCTCAGCTTGGTCACCATCATCATCAGAGTCTGCTGATATACTGATATTAGGTGGAACAGGGCCTATACTCCCACTGTCAGGATCACCTGTGATAAAAGGTAAGAAACAGAGGAATAAATTAATACTGGCACTACTATAGTGCAATAAATGCTAGCAAACTAACCATGCTTCCACTATTACAGATAGTATAGCAATACACAAAACAGGCCTGAGGTCAAAATCATATGCTACAATATTTCTTTAAATTGTTCAGCAATACTGACATAAAAATATTTGGCTTACCATCTGCAAAAGACATACTGCACTGTAGTCCAGATGGTCCTGGAAAAAGTTAAACAAGAGGTAAGGGCAACATCATCACAATTAACAGTAACACAGGGGTTAGTACATTTACCCCTGCATGGGTGCATTAACTATACATTCAACAAGAACTTGGGTGACAACTCCAACCTAAGCTTATAGCTATAGCAATCTTCAACCCCCCCCCAAAAAAAAAGACATGACATTGAATTAACTTATATTTTTCAATTGTTTTAATATACAACAGAATTCAACTGTTGATTACAAAGCCTACCTGGACGCTCCTCCTGAGATGTCCTGTTGCACCTACATTCAAGGCATGCTGTCTGGATCTCTGATATTGGCCTGGAACTCTTCAATGGATGTTAGTGGTGGTTCCCCAGCAGCTACTCCCCCAGTAGCCATTTGGCCATGCCCCACAACAACTGATCACCTGCATGCAGATATGATCATGTCAGTGGCCCAGTAGTGCACCTCTTCATATGCTCTGCCATGGCCATCCAAGTCATAGACATCCTGGACAATCTGCTACCATATTCCCATCCTACATGCCATATCTCTCCATCCTCTTTCCAAGAGAAAAGCACCACATTTCCTAAACCCATCAACTATGATTTATTTTTTGGCATAGTTGAAGGGACGGTCTCCATGGATTGGCACACCTTAGTGGCATACTCATAGGTGTCCTAAAAGACAAAATAAGTATATTACACATAAGTATCACATAAGTACAATATAACTGATTACAGATAAAACAGAAAATGTAGCCAGTCAGTATACCCATGGAGAAACACAAAAAAGTCTGCAGATGTGAAATAATAACAACAGGTTGGATGCAAAACGAGGAGAGAAACAAGAACAACATATCCTTGTTTGTGCCATAACAGTAACTCACTTTTGCTGCCCCCCACAAAACAACAGGCAGATGACCCATTTTCCTAACAAGCCCTCTTTGAAATGCTAAAATGTAATGAAAGGACCTGTCCCTGACTCATTTGTACATATTTTTCACACATCATTCCATTTTCATGCATTGTCAATTGTATGTACCTCTGAAATGGCTTGACAAACAGGCCCATGCCATCAGTACACTTCTAACTAATGCATACAGATAAGTGTAAAATCCTTTACTTCACACTGTCCTTACATATATTTCAGCATACGCAGTATGTAGGTAACAAAAATAGGAGCGTACCTGCTGAAGTTCACTACTCCTCCTCTGTACAGATATATCCTGAAAAGAAAGCACTTTCGTGCAGTATTCCAAACATATACAACTCTCCTCACAATCAGTTTGGTTAGCTACACTGTGATCTTTTTATATGGTGTGCATTATTAATGGATTGCATCTGTCTTTGTCTGTGTTTCATAGATGCTAACTACAGGATAAGCAAATGAACTGAATACTAATCAACCAGTCCAACATGGTACAGCTATTCAACAAGCTATAAAACATCCATGTAGACTCCATGCTAGTTTTTCCTTCTGATTTCAGAACTTTTGTAGTATAGACACAGAAACCCTACAGAGTCAGAATGTTAGGGGCTGCTGCTGCTTTAATCCATTTGTATGTACAGGCTGAAGCCAATGTTGCTGCTGCTGCCAATAAGCATAGGCCAAGAAAGAGAAGAGTTTTCAGGCCCCATTTAGCTTTTCATAACCTACATGAGGTGGAAATTGTAGAGCACTGGAGGATGGACAGGGATACACTACAGGAACTCTGCGACCTATGCCACCCTCAACTTAGAGCAAGAAAATTCTTAGGGGAACGCATCCCAGTGGAGAGTAAGGTATGTGTAGCTCTTAGAATCTTAGCTACAGGTACATTTTAGAGACCAACAGGGGACATACTGCATACTGGGGCAGTGTCACAGGCATCACCATCCAGGATCCTCCACCAATTCCTGAATGCTATGTTCCAACATGCCACTGGGCACATATATTTTCCCTGTAGGTCTGAGGAGAGGGACAGAAATATGTAACACTTCTACTGGGTAGCACACTACCCTGAAGTACTGGGTGCCATAGATTGCACTCATGTAGAAATTAAGGCACCACCTGGGGAACAGGCTAGGCTCTACATTAACAGAAAGAGCTACCACACTATCAACTGCTAACTCATATCTAGTGCAAAGGGAATCATCTTGAAAGTGTGTGCTACCACCTTCCAACAGTATCAGATGTTTACTAAGGGAGATTTCCTACAGGTTCATTTTCTGGGGGATGCAGGCTATGAACTGGAACTGTGGCTGATGATGCTCATCAGAAATGCACACAAACCCACTGAAAAACACCATAATGAGGCACATGCCGAAATCAGAAATGGCATAGAGCATGTGTCTGAGCTGCTGAAGTCACAGTTTCAGTGCCCAGATACATCTGGGGGAGCTCTGCAGTACAATCCACAGACATGCACAGAAATCTTCACAATATGTGCCATGCTACATAACATAATCCTGAAGAAACAGCTACAGCAGGATCAGCAAGGGGAAGGGGCACACATCCCATTACCAAAGCCAAGGTCACCACAGCCACAGGCAGGTGAGTGGTCAGAGGGGGAATGACCAACTGCTTTGGGTGGAGGCAGATATATGTGTGTTTAATATGCCCTTTCAT
Organism: Protopterus annectens; assembly: GCF_019279795.1. Classification (NCBI taxonomy): domain Eukaryota; kingdom Metazoa; phylum Chordata; order Ceratodontiformes; family Protopteridae; genus Protopterus; species Protopterus annectens. Next base: position 1,846,445,970 of record NC_056743.1, on the reverse strand, counting down.
TGGCTAAGAAATAATGCATAGCACATTCACTCACCACTTAGGGGCCTAACACTTTCCTTCTATTCACATACATATAGTAACATTGATTCACAGAACTTTTACCTCCACATGTATTGGCTGTGTAGTGCTTGTATCAGACAGAGTGACCCCTGAATTAACACAGTGGCAACTGCTGCATTTACAAGGTAAGTCCTGAACCTGGAGTGTATAGTTTAACAATATTATGGCATATCCTTGTATTTCATCACTTGGTACAGTAAGCAAGTAAAAGGTGGGGGATGTGCACAGAAATTACCTTAACGTGACAGCAGAAACTTATTTCACTTATATGTGTCCATTAGCAAGCAGTGGGCCTCAGGCATCAAAGATTCACACAGTCATACCTCTCAGAGTACTGATGATCACTGCGTGCCCTCAGTTTAGTACCATACATTTGTACTGGAAAATCATTCAAGAGGGAAACATAATGATACACATTGCAGCTTCTGACTTCAGAACTCACACAAGATCAAACAACAGAAAGGATGTAAAACATGGAGAGTAACAAGAGCAACATATCCTTGTTTATTCCAAAAGAACAGTCCATTCTTGTTTGTGCCATAAGAGTAACTCACCTTTGTTCCCCCTCAAAATATGAGTGTACCCTTGTATGTGCCATAACAGTAACTTATACTTGCTCCCCAAAAAGAGCAGTCCATGCTTGCTTCTGTCATCCAACCTGCTCTTCAGTTGTTAGCAACTGCATATCATATTATTCCCATTTAATATCCTCAAGCATTTTAAGATCAATAATATAGAATGGCTTGCACACTGCATATCTCAGAATACTGGTCAGATAGCTGATGAATGACCAAGAAAAACAGAAAGGTGAGAGAGAGCTGTGTATTTGCAAGCAATAATCATAACAAGTTGTGTGATCACTAAGTGCACTATGTCCAAATATATTAAATATAATAAATGCACAAATAGTTTATGGTTTGATAGCAGTGAACATTCTTTTGCAGTTGGTTGTAGGAAGAATGAATTCAGTTCTTTGCTGCAAAGCTGTAGGGTATGTCATGTAACTAGCCCTGTGGCAGCAGGTATAAGTGTAAGGCTGGTCCACAAGAGGTCCTGGGTGGTAGTACATGGTATGCAACTCTTTTTTCACTGTTGTGACATTGCAGTTTATAGCATTGAACTTAAACATGAACAGCTGCTATTTCAACTCTCTTGTGGCAACAGCTGTAAGTGTACAACTGCCATACACATGGTCCTGCATTCAAATACAGCATATTCCATACACGTTTACTGCTGTTCACTTCCCATTATAATCACACTCACTTATAACACTTGACATAGTGAAGATGATATCAGTTGTATGTATGAGGACTGAGACACTAATATTGTGTCAGTTATCTATCTATCTATCTATCTATCTATCTATCTATCTATCTATCTATCTATCTATCTATCTATCTATCTATCTATCTATGTATCATTACATTTTTAGCAAATGTATGGCTGTGGGTATAGTGTGTACTATGTTCTTGAAAGTATATTTCTGCTATCTGGACTGGCATGGCCTACACATTTGCCTAACACACATACACAACTGCCTGCATAATTTTTCACTGCTTGCTACTGTTGCCCACCACTTACCATTACGCAAATGTGGGGCACGAGGGTTCGCACTGTTGAGCACTATGTTTGGGTGATGTTAAGTGGTGCACAACATTTTCAAACACTGTATGCACTTCCAGTAAACATGGTAACTTGAATTGGTGGGAAGTCATTATTCTCCATTCCTCTTGATACATTGTAGCCATGGCAGGCATTGTGCAGAGGGTGTAAGATTTAGAGCTCAGAGATGGGGAGTATAAGATTTCTGTTGGACTCCTAGTTAAACATCACACTGCCAGGCTACTGCAGGGGGTCTATTCTGGGTCCCAGTATAAATCAGAGGCTTGGAATAGTTTGGTCCAGGCTCTAACCTGTGCCACCAGTATCCCCTGCACTGGTGACCAAAGTAGGCATTACTTTAGTGACCTACTTTGCAGGAAGAGGGATACCCTTGAAGCTTGGACTGAAGAATATAGGATGGAGGACATCTCACAGATGTGTAAGTATCAACTACAGAGAGTACTTGTAAGGATTAAAAGCTGAATATAGGCAAGACTGTTATTCATAGCATATAATATTGTATTTAATTTGTTTATTTATCAGCTAAATGCCTTTGAGCATAAAGTTTTGACCAATGGTCTTACCTTTTTACCAGTGACCATCATTGACATTTTGAAAGTTTTAAGAGTTTTAAGTTGTTTGTGAGAAATCTTAATTTAAAGATTGCTTTTTATCAAAAGTCCAATGCTGCACTCACACAATGCCATAGAGCTAACATGTATACTCCTTAGTCTAATAACGTTGTATCAGTTTATGAGAAAATGCTAGAGAAGAAAGTGTATGAACTTCACTACCCTAATTCTAAGCATAAAGGACATTTTAAAACTTATGTAAATAAGACTATGATGCTATACATTCACTTTATTTGAATGAAAATATAGTCATTAAGCCAGCCGATAATGGCAGTGGGGTTGTTGTGTTAGATATAACTTATTATTTTATTTCCATGTTCTTAATGTTAAATTCATCTGATTATTCATGTATTACAATGCAAGACGTTAAATCTGTACATAAAAAGTGAGTGAGCAGATCTTATGCACGTTTGAACAAGGATGCATTTCTAAAGAAATGCATGACTACTTACACATTGAAACAGCCATTATTCATAGTTCAGTACTAGGCTAACTACCCTTTGGGCCACTTGAAGCCTAGCAGGTTACCCCATGTGAGAATCAAACCCTGCACCTTGTGACTTTAAGGTAAGCACCTTAACCATTTTGTCATCCTCCCACCAAATCACATCCCTGTCATTTATGGATTAATGTATAAACCCCAAATAATACCACCATTCATCTAGGGGATGGGTCACTAAACTCATTTCTAAATATTTATATGGTCAGTTGAAACAAGTATTGGCTACATCTACCATGGTTATTAGAGATAGCACAGACTTTTTGGAACAGCTGTATAAATGAACAAAAAATAATGATCTGCTCACATGTTACATGGTCACTTTGGATGTCAGCTCATTATTTACACATATTCCAAATAAGGAGGGCATTGAAATGGTGACAAATATATATCTGGTCAGTCAATATTAAAACATATGCAAGTAGTCTTAATATGTGACATGTTAGAAATAGTTCTAACAAATAATGTATTTTTATTTCAAGAGGAAGTGTTTAAACAATAAAATGGTGCTGCCAATCTGGTTATGAACTCTTGGGAAACCACAGTACTATCTTCTCAGAACAATAATTATTCGAAAAATTTGTTTTTTTTTTACAAATGATTTATAGATGACCTGTTCTTAATTTGGGTGAATTTTGAATTGGATGACTTTATTTCATACTTGCATAGAACATCTTTCTTATGGATTAAAAAAATGTATAATATAAGCAGACAGAATTTTGGGATATTACACTAAAGAAAAATACCATAGGTGCCTTAGAAACAACATTATATAAGAAAGCTGCAAAAAAGTGCACGTACCTTGCTAGGGACAGCACACATCCTCACTTTATGTTTGACAACATTATCAAAAATAAATGGTACATTTATGTAGATTGAATACACAGGATGAAGCTAGGGAATGCAGTTAGAACAAATGGAGAAGGATTTTTGTAATAGAGGTTATAATAAGGAAGTTGTACAGTATGTCAAAAATAATATTTTGAATGATAGACATACCATGTATCCACCTATTTTTCTAGTACTAATAGTGACAAACAAGTTAAATGGGTGAAACAGAGGGATAATGCTTGCAGGCATATTCTGACATGTGACCGCCAAACAAGAAATATTAAAGATATTGTTAGAAAATATTGGCCAATTCTTTCTCAGATTCCAGAGCTTAAACACATTTTTGAAGCAGGACCTACATTCAGCTACTAGATGAATGTTACTTTAAAGAATAAACTTTGCAACAAGGAACAAGTGAAAATAATAGGACAGACAAAAGGAACATATAATGGTAACAATTGCACTTTTTGTAAAAACATATACACAGAGAAGACCATAACTCACCCAATGTCATGTAACTAGTCCTCTGGCATATTTTATTTACAAGCAAATTGTAATTGTCATTCTAAAGACATAGCATACATGGTTAAATGCAATAAGTGTTCTGCTTTTTACATAGGAAAAAACGATCAAAAGTTCAAGGAAAGAATTTGCTGTCATATTTTAGAGATGAGAAGGCAGAAGACAAGTAATGCTCTGTGTAGACATATTTTAGACAGAAATGAAACACATGCTTTTACATTTGCAATTTCATACATAACTACAACATATATTAAAGGAGGAGATAGGAAAAACATGACAGAAAAAGAAGAAAGTAGATGGATTCTGCATTTTAATGCTCGATGTTCACCAGGATTAAATGATGCTTTCAGCATCAAACCAATTTCGAAAGATTTACAAAATAAAATCTAAGCAGTATTTATTTATATATTTCTTCACACATTTTGAACATGTGTATGAGTTTATATATATATATATATATATATATATATATATATATATATATATATATATATATATATATGGGTCCACTATGTAATTTTGAAATACTGAAATCCCGAATTTCAGTATTTTGAAATTACATAGCCGAAAAGTCGAAATTCAAAATCCCAAAGCACGGAGATGTTGAATTTCCACTTCTGCTGTTGAGGTGTGTGGATGTATTGGTTGAATTTAGGTAAGTTTGTGTGTGTAAATGTGTTGGTTAGGGGCTTTAGTGCAAGTAAGTGTGTGTTGTGACTGTGATATGTGTGTGTGAGGGACTGTAAGATGTGTGTGTGTGTGAGTTTCGCTTGTGTTTCTGTTTGTGTGCTCTCAGAGTGGGAATATATAAGTAGGGGGAATGTGGAGGGAGCAGGGGGACTTTCCCCCTACTTATCTATAGTGTAGATGCATTTATTTGATTGTGGGGGGGGGGTTATGTTTGTTTATGTGTGTACTGATTGTGTAGCATTTTGAATTTCGCGGTTGTGTGTTTTCAGAATTGTGAGTTGTGCTTGGGTTTTCGGCTATGTAACTTAGAAATACTGAAATTCGGGATTTCAGTATTTCGAGATTACATAGTGGACCCATATATATATATATATATATATATATATATATATATGTATATATATATATATATATATATATATATATATATATATATATATATATATATATGTATATATATATATATATATATATATATATATAGATATAGATATATATATATTTATAAACATGTATCAATATACTTTGTAAACAGATATTCTTAAGCATGTTTTAAAATAGATTGTGTTCTTTGTTTAGTTAATAGGATAATTGTTTAATTGTGTCTGATATATAAGATGTTTTAGTCTTTTGTTTCTTGATGCCTGAAGAAGCAGTGTTTTGACTGTGAATGTTTTAATTGCGAAATAAATGATCATAGTCATAGTTACTTGTGGTTCCAGAGCTTTGATTTTACTACTGCTTTTGTTTTTATTGCTTCTGGATTTGAGCCCTGTTTTTTTTTTTTTTTTTTTTTTTTTTGGTGTACTATTTTTTTGGTGTACTGTTCTGCTTTTTTCCACAGCTGCCATGGAAAGGGAGATGCATGGTAGGACACATGATGCTAAATTGGTGAGGATGAGGGGACCATCTGTTATGTATGCAGTAGAAGAGTTGTGTAACTGTAGCATTAAAAGTTAAAGGTAGCTTTTTTGGTATTTTATAGAGTTGTAGCCATATCTCTCAAGTGTCCAGATTTTCTCAGAATGTCCAGATTTTTTGCTCATATTTTTGGTCAGTTCCTCTTAAAAGTTGTGGTTTTCTGGCAAATTACTGGGAAGATCTGATGAATGAAGTCACTATGCAATGACAGACATTTGAGTTTCAGAATTCAAATCCTTTAAAAAATGTATGTTAAAGCAAACCTTGTTACTCTAGCAACTTTCTAAGTTTATAAGAGCAATATTTAAAACATGTCTCTATTTTTGGGCCTTTGTCCCCCCATTTTGTCAGGTTTTGTCCTGATTTCTGGCACTAAGAGATTGAGAGGTATGGTTGTATCAATTTGAGCATGCATATGTCAACTGTAAAAGAAAGTATGCCTGCATTAGTCTGTAGCACAAACCAACAGTGCAATATTAGACTTTAGTCAGAGATTGTGGGTTCAAATACTAGACTTCCCAAATATACAATACTGTTAATTCTTCAATTATGTGTAACTTAAAAGTTTAAAGTAAAAGCTATATACCGGTGGCACACATGCCCTGCTGTAAATCGTAATCTGTATAACTGGAACATCCATATGTGCAATATATGCACGTGTAAAGGAGTGCTTGCTGCAAGCTGTAGTATAGCATGCAACTGTTAGGAGCTAGTAGGCTTAAAACTATAAGTTATCTGTTAGGGAGAGGTAGTCTTAAGAGTAAAGGTTAAGATAATAGAGTCAGATAATTGTATCAATGCATTGTATATCACATATAAAGGCATTAATCTTATCTCTTTTTTCCTCTCACCCCAACCCTAAATTCTCTTTTTTATTTTATTATTTATTTTTATTTTTTTATTTATTATTATATATCATCAGAATGTTACGGTGGTGGTGGTGCTGTGGTAGCATTGTCGCCTCACAGTTAGACGTTGCACATTCGATTCTCAGTTAGAGCGTCTTCTGTGTGTCGACATGCATGAATGGGCGTTCCTTTGTTGAAGGTTGTGTGTTAGGCCCGGCAAGCCAGCACGTAAAAATCTACTGCCAATCATTAGCGGACCAGAGTTCCCCCTAACCGGGAAAAGCTGAAAGACAGATTATATATCATCAGAATGTGTCCTTGTCATCCATGTGTGCTATATCATGACATGCCCTACAGCACAGCAGTGTAGGCCTAACCCGCAGGATCCACCTACCACACTTCACCAGCTACAGCACCATTTCCCAGACCATCTGGGAGCCAACCTGGTAGCACCACCTCTGTTTCCCCTGCACTACCTGCCACCTCAGGTAATCCTGCCCTGGGGGAATTTTATGTGGCGAAACTTTATGTGGAGAAACTTCTCCAAAGCCAACTTCATGCTACTCAAGTCAGAAGTGACAAACTTCATGACACCCATGCAGACAGGAACTGAAAGTTCAACTGCTGAATCCTACACTAAGGCACTGTACGAGCACATCCACTCATGCATGAATCGTGCCATCCCAAATAGAACCAAAATGCTCTCATCCAAAAAAAGGAAGCCAATCTGGTGGTCCCCTGCCATAAACAAACTTTACAACAAAAGGAAGAAACTTTTGCAGAAAAGAGGAAAATCCCAGGATGCAAAAAACTCCCTTACTAGCCTCAGTAAGAAACTGAGATGCCTCATAAAATCCTCCAAAGCTAGTTACAAAAATAAAATTGCCAAAGATTCCAAAGACAACCACAAAGCATTCTATAACTATGTCAAGAATCTAAATGGCAATGCTCAGATCTGCTCTGAGCTAAAACAGAATGGCATTAAATATACTGATCCGAAGGATATTGCCAATATCCTGGCAGATCGATTCAGTGCCAACTTCACCCCCTCTCACCCCCTAAATGGCCCATCTCAGTACCGGAAGATTGCCAAATTCCAGTAATAATGGCCACACAGGTACAAAACGCACTCACTAAAGCCAAGAATACAGCATCCATGGGACCAGATGACATCCCGGGCTGTGTACTACATGAACTACAATATGAACTGGCACCTCACCTAAGTGTCATGTTTAATCATAGCCTCACCTCAGGTTTCATGCCCACTGAGTGGCGCAGAGCTACAGTTATCCCAATCCACAAGGGGGGATCCACCTTGGATCCTGAAAACTACTGTCCTGTCAGTCTGACAAGCCTTATCTGCAAGGCCATGGAGCGTATTATCATGGAACTTATAAACAAAGATATTGGCAACCTTCAAACACTGGACCCCACCCAGTTTGGGTTTGTGAAGGGCCGATCTTGTCTCCTGAACCTGATTGACTTCTTTGAATCAGTCTCCAGAGCCATGGACAAGGGTAAGGTGGTCCACACAGCCTATCTAGACCTTGCCAAAGCCTTTGACACCATCCCCCACTCTGGAATCATAGATAAACTTACTAAGTTGGGCATTAATCCCTATGTCACCCAATGGGTTGCTAAATGGCTTACTAATAGAACCCACACTGTAAAAGTAGCCGACTCCAAATCCAGCTCCAGACAAGTGACAAGTGGAGTACCTCAGGGTTCAGTCCTGGGGCCGCTCTTGTTTGGCATCTACTTCTCTGAAGTACAGGTCAACACTAAGGGACTCTGGCTAACAAAGTTTGCAGATGACTGCAAACTGGGAGCCATTATTGAATCCCCAAATGATGTGGATACTCTACAAAAGGGCCTTACAGAAACAGATGCTTGGTGCCAGAGCCATGGACTCAAGCTCAATGCCAAGAAATGTATTGTTATCCCCTTTGGGAAAAAAACATGTATCCATGAATTACCATATAGGTGGCAGTACACTAAACACAGGAAGTGTGATAAGAGACTTAGGGACACAGGTGGACAGTGGTCTCACCTTCAATAACCACATCACCACAACAGTCAGGAAATCCTTCTATGTGGCACACCTCATCACGAAGGGCTTTTCATCCAGAAAAAAGGAGGTCATTGTTCCACTGTACTCATCCCTCATTAGACCCATTATAGAATACAAAGCCCCATTTGGTATGTACCTCTCAAGACATCTGCAACAACTGGAAAGGCCTCACCTCAGAAATACCCTTCACTAAAGATCACACAGCCTAAGCAGATGCCCTCCTACGACCCCCTAAACCTCCAAAATACAGCTGTACTCTGTCACCCATCGCTCACGATCTCTGCTTATACAAGGCCATGTCAAACCCAGAGCTGTTGGACATGCTACTCTTAAAGAAATCCCAATCCCTCAGAGCTACACACTCCAGGGATCTAAACCTTGTCATAACAATAAACAGAACATGCTGGAGGGATAGGTTCCTGACCCAGAGACTCCCCAGACTCTGGAATAGATTGCCCATACATGTCAAGCAGAGTGCCTCTTTGGACCTCTTCAAGAGGAACCTTGACGACTGGATGGGAGAAAGGAAATTCACCGCAGGGATCACATCAGTCGCCCTGCTAGACAGGGGTCCAGGAAAGTAAATAATGTGGGAAGAAATAGCCAGGGAATTGTTATGGCTAGGCTTGTATAGGCCCTAGGGCTGATAGCCTAGTACCAACCTATGAACCTATGAACCTATAAGAGGTGTTGAGTTTATCACCCATACTATTGGTGCATACCTACACTGGTTGGAGAGGTTGCTGTCCTCATTTTTCAAAGTACCAGGAGGAGGAGAAGGAGATGCCTTGTGGCTGAGGACTCAATTATCATTGTCACCTGACTTGATGACCATGGATTCTGGATATTCCCACCCACACCCCATCCATAGTGTCCACTGACCTCTTGTGTCCATTACCGATCCCTCTCTTTTGTCTTGTTTGTATTGTCTGTCTGTAATTGCTTCCTCATGTACCAACTTACCAGACCCAGACATACCTATATCCCTTCCATAACATTCCTCTGCTTCTCAAAAAAAAAGAGGGCAGTTGTCCCACAAAAAAAAAAAAAAAAAAAAATCATCCCATAAATAGCTATCCATTTCACACACGTCTTCTTAACACTTTTGGTTTGGTGCAATTGGCTATACAACATGATTGTGTTATGGTAATCCCTCTCTCTGGAGGTGGCAGTCCAAATTCAGCTAATATTTTGCATATATTATCAGTTTTTACTATTGAAGAAATGGATAGCTATGGTTGTTTTCTACCTCCCTCCTGCACATTCCTGTGTGGCTTTTCATTTGTTCTTCCCCCTGCTTGGTCTCCATTTCACCACTGTCTTATCATCCCCATTTTTTTAATGCAATATTGCACAATGGTGTGCATAGCACACCTACAAAAGTAGTTAAACTATTAGATACAGTTTTATTCAAACCTAGTACCATCTGGCCCCAAAAAGAAATAAATTACTCCATTAACTGCATTAACATGTGCTGTCACAGAGTAATTTAAGTAGCAGGTGTATTCTAGAGCCTCAGTACTAACTGTCAGATTTTAGCAATGCTGGAGAAGGAATGGATCCCTTCACTTTTTGGCTGAATGTGTTGGTGAGTGGTGGCAAACGGGTATGTTTACCGCCGTGTAATGCCACTTAATACAGTTGTGGTATGTCAACACATAGCAACACATCTCGTATAAACAATTCATGTCATTGCATTATCACTGTAATGAAAATATTTTAAAGTATGACATGCACCTGTATTTAAACCAAGTACCATCTGGCCCCAAAAAGGAAGGCATCGCTGCAGTAACTGCATTAACTTGCTGCCACAGAGTCAGTTAAGTAGCAGGTGTATTCCACAGATTCAGTACTGCCATGCTTTATCAATGCTGCCACTGGAATAGTTACTAATCATTCTTAAGGTCTCCCTTTTGCCCATGACTCAACACCACACAAATAAGATAAGCACAGGCAAAACTTCCACTCATTCCTCCATTTCCCATAATTGCATTAAATGCCACATTGTGCAAATAATGGCCAAAAATAATAAAATAATAATAAAAAACTGACAGAGAAAACACAATTTGCCAAGAAATGAAGAGGAGGCTGGATGTTAATGAAACAGATCCTGTGAATTCTGTGCTGCTTACTTGCATTTCTAACCTTGACAGATGTACAAGTAACACTTTGTAAGTTTAACCTGACACAACCACCTGATGTAAGCATTCACAGTTGCCATGCATTATAAACACAAACACTGAGGGAGTGCCTGCACTATGTCTACATCCCTATACAGATCCAATTGTTTGGGATTCAGCAATTTTATTTATTTATTTTATTTATTTATTTAACATTTGTTGACCGGGAATGTCCAACTAGGTTCCACAGAGCCTGTTTTCAGCAGAGGCCCGGGGAGAAATGCTCCAGGTGCATGTCTTTGGAATTCTAATAAGTTCAGACCTCATTTGCATCTTCACTGTGCTGACAGCCCTGAATCTATACCAGATGGCAACCATGTAGCAAGAGAAACTGAAGGGGACCTGAACTGTTTATGCGTTGAATACAGAAGAGAGGATATTACTTTGGGAAATATCTGCACGGAAGAGTGATGATTTTTAGATGATATGCCTACATTTCATCAGCTACAAATTGTGTATGCTGATATGTAACTATGAATAGTCTGTTTGATGGTTTTATACTTATTCTGATTAGCATACACTTTTACAATTTTATCTGTCTGCATTACTTAGAAGTGGACTGTCCATTTGAGGATAGGGGGGAGAAAGCTGCATTTCTGTTATTTCACAAAAAAGTATTATGTTGCTATTTTTATTCTCCTTTTGTTGCATCCAGCATTTATCTAGTACTGTCAGATGTGAAAGTCACTTCAGTACAAATATCACACCTTTTACTTTTTATTCTGTCTGTGTAGACTTGCTGTATTCAAACATTTTGGAATTCATGGGGAACACCAGCATGGAGTCTACATGGTTGCTTTATAGCTTGCTGAATAGCTCCACTATCTTAGATTGATTAATTAACATGTAATTCAGATGCTTATGCTGTAATTAGTAAGCCACTGTGTGTATCTTGTTTGCGTAGGGGTGCTCACCTCTACACAGCACTTATGGAATCTAAAACTTTCCATGTCCATATGCTCATCATCCTGTGACATGCTCACAGTGGGCTCATCATCCTGTGACATGCTCACAGTGGGCTCATCATCCTGTGACATGCACACAGGGAAAATCAACTCCATGTAGGCTTTATTGAATATCCCTGACAGTGTTGGTGGTATACAACTATCCCTAAAACTGCAGCAGATGAGAAGAAAGATACTAAGTAAATAAACAAATATATAAATATTTAGAAAAAAAGTAGTAATGATACAGTCCATACCTCTCAACTGCTATGATTTATGCATAACACTATGATTTTTGGCTTCAGATTTTGACTTTCTCTTTTAGATTGACTGAATTTCTTTTGATTTTCCTGAAAAAGATGAATTTGTTCAAGAGTGCATACATTTTAAATAACTGAGATAAACATACATAAAGACTGTTTATAGGTAGTCAGTGCGTGTGTGTGTGTGTGTGTGTGTGTGTGTGTGTGTGTGTGTGTGTGTGTGTGTGTGTGTGTGTGTGTGTGTGTGTGTGTTTTGGTGGAGAGGCTGAAACTGAATAAATGTAGTAGTCAGTTTGCCAGACAATGTTTGGTGCCAACAAGAAGACAGCCTCTTACATTATCTGGACCCATGGAGCTAATGTCTTTGGCCTTAGTGAGAGCACTTAGGACTTGCTCAGAAGACTTGCTCAGAAAAGATTACATAGGTTGAATGGACATGCTGATGTTTTGTAAATAGTTAAGGAGAGATGAGGATAAAGTTAGAGATTAATTTGTCCACTAGTATGCTGCCTATGTCCTTAGGGGATATGTGATATTATTTTATACTAACTCAATGCATTGCGAGCTATTACTTCTAGTTTTTCTGACTCAGCTAAAGAAGGTTTGCTTTTACAAGATTTGATTTTGTTTTTCAGTTGTTTATTGAGCTTTTCAGTTCTGTCCTATGTGATTTGGTCTTATAGTCTATGAGCTTCTTTGTCTTATCGTGGGCTCTGGCCAAAGGTATTTTGAATGGGGTCCCTCCTTCTGACTGAAGTGTACTGCTGAAGCAAGTACTGTTCCTCTTTAACCACTGCAGGCTTCTCAGCTGTTATGTCAGAGACTGTGTCTCTCTTGGCAGTGGCCTGTTTTCCATCCACCAAGATAGTATACAAACTCCAGTGGTAGTCTGGTACTCCTGTTGTCCACAGACAACTGACCACTGGCATACTGCTATGTCCACTTGCTGGCTCCCCCACCTTTAGTTCCCCACCTTACTTTAGTGGACATTTGAATGCTACTTGGCCCTTTGGTTATATTTAAAACATCTAAACCTTGATCTTGTCTGTGTACATGAACTAGTGGCTTCCCCTGTTACTGGTGAACTGTGTTGGGATGATTTAGGCTGCACACCATGGGTTCCCTTATATCCATGTGCAGTACTAGTTAGCCTCTTCTTGTGCAGTGGTGCCCTGCTTGCCAAATAGAGATCCCCTTATCTCCCCAGCTCATCTGCAGAGGTACACTTCAGGTCTGCCAACCAGATTCTCATCTCCTCAGATAAAGTATTAAGGGCTTGTTCCCCCACCAAATTGTCTGCCAGCCTTTCAAAAGTGGTAGACTGACACAATTTCACCCACCTATGCAAATAAACCCTTAGCTACACAAAATAATCACATACACTTTTATCTGCCTTTTGTCCATGTTCACAAAAAATTTTTCTGTAAACTTCAGCTGTTAACTTAAAACATTCCATTAAACTTTGTTTAACTTTGTCATAATTTAAGCAATCAGTTTCAGACAATTTAGAAGCAGGAGTTACAGCTTTACCATGGAGTACAAGGGTCAGGAACTGTAACCAGGCCCTTGGTCAACATTATGCTGTTTACATATTCTTTCAAATATATGAATAAAACTATCAAAAATATCACATTCTTTATACTGTGGAAGACATTTACTGACCTTTGGTGCTTCTGGGATTCAGTTATTCCCTTCTCCATTATCTCCATGTTCCTGTTGAAGGGCCAGCATGTCCCTCTCATGTTGACAATGCTTCTCATTTTCTTTAATGTCCAAATGCTGCAGTCTCTGCCTAATCTAAGTCCATCTATTTTGCCTCCAGTTCATGTCTTTTTAGCTCCAAACAGGGTTTTTAAATCCTCTGAGGAAAAGGTGAACTGTCCTGTTTCTGAGGGCTGCACATACCCATCACCAGATTGATTGTCCTGCTGGTTGCTGGTATGTGCTGCAGCTTCGAGTAAAGCTGCAATAATTTCCTCTTTAGTCAGCTTAGCATGCACCAGTCCTTTGGATTTGTGCACCTTAGCAAACTGGTTCACTGTCAGCTTGCCATAATCTTCTGCTGTCATATTTGACTGATTTTCCTGACTAAATTATACTAACAAAAATAAATTAAACTTTTGTGAAAAATTAATCTCTGCATATTTACCTTGTGGCTGCTGAGAGTACTCACAACTTTAGTGACAATTGCTTACAGGCTACAGAAGTTCAATTAATATCCACAACACTGCTCACCAATATATGATGTCACTCTTCTGCGCCAGTAAACAAGGAACCTCAGTCCTCACCACTGACACCAATGAGGAACATTTGCATAGAACAAAAATAGATATACACAGTAATTTCAGGTACAGCTCTCTCCACCAAGTACAGTTTCCCTTAAGAGCACACAGGGAACACACTCCAGACCTGGGGCTAGACTTCCTCTCCGGTTTCTCTGAAGGTGTGGGTTCTAATCCCACCACTGCCACCACTATGTGATGTCCCTGCTTCAAATAGCTGACACACACACTCATTGAGATTTGATTTTCACACACACACACACACACACACACACACACACACACACACACACCTGGGAAAGGCTGGCACAGATTTACCCTGTATGCCATCTCCACCCACACTATAAGGTAGACTCACTGCCACCAGACAGCTACTTTAAGGCTCTTATCAGGGTACCCAATTGCTCTTAGTAAAATTAATGCTTATACAAATATTAGTGTTCACCAATCAGCAAGACTTTCAGGAGCATGAAGGCACAGTGCCACCAAGTTAATGCAATTATTATCAAAGGTTAAAATATTTTCTAAAAGACCAGCCACAATGAAATGAGAATACTGGGTATCTATTTACAATAAACAGAACATTTTAAAATCACAGGAAATATAAAAAAATAACACAGATGCAAAGACTCAGACAGATACAGAAAAATATATATTTTGAACTAATCTCACTATATTTTCCTAACTGACTGAAAAATTACTATTCCCTGGTTAAGTTGCTTACTTAAGCAAGATGAAGTGAGTGACTGGTCTTGTCGGTTCCAAAATAGAGTGCTGAGTGCTTTTATCACATATTTCACTACTATCTAAATAAAATTTCAGTGCTGGCTACTAAATGACATCACATCTAGTCACCTGACTCTGGGGTTCCCACACTACCTCCTCACTAGAAATTGTGCCAGGATCTAGCACAGATGTGTTAAAATACACACCTCAAACTTTGCTAAGACTTATTCCAGCATCTGGAGACTGTAAACCAATTCCATCCCTTTCATTCATCCCATAGAGACTAACCAGCCATTTCTCGGGTACCCCAACATAGCAATGAGTTCACCACTAAGGACAATAAGACCAGGATCCCAGCTCAGGCATTGCATACCTGGCTGCATTTAGGGTTGAGAGATAAAATTATTTATGGTCTAAACCAAGTACTTAAATTTCAGCCTATTTTTCTTGAGGTAAGCTGGGCTGAGCTTAACCCCTTCCCTTCCAGCATCCTCTGTTAACATATATACATTTCATCAGTTACAATACAGTCTGACATACATGCATATTTCTTTTCTGTCCAGCAGGACCCACTGTTGATATATTTTTAACACAAGCAACTTTACAAATACATTTTAACAGACACATCTGTACAACTTAGTTTGATATTCAAATGACACAAAATTCTTTACAAAACTCCAGTTATATGCTGACATATGTTACATGTGTACTGCCCTACTCTCTGCGGTATAGCGGTCACTAACTCACACCATCACAACTACCTGCATATGTGATGTACAATGCATTAATACAATTATTTGACTCCATTATCTTAACCTTTACTCTTAAGACTACCACCCCCCTAACAGACAACTTTTACTTTTAAGACTACCAGCTCCTAACAGATGAACACAATAGTACAGACTGCAGCAAGTACTCCTTTACATACACATATATTGCACATAAGCATGTTCCAATTATGCAGATTACATTTTGCAGCAGGACTTGTGTGTCACTGGTATAGAGATTTTACTTTAATCCTTTAATTTGCACATGATTGAAGAATTAACCGTATTGTATATTTGGAAAGTGGGGTATTTGGCCTCACAACCTCTGACTAAAGTCTAATATTGTACTCTTGAGTTGTGCTACAGATTAATGCATGCATGCTTGATTTTACAGTTGTGATATACATGCTCAATTTTATACAACTTAATATAATACCAAAAAGCTATGTTTCATTTTTAATGTTACAGTAACACAACTCTTCTGCTACATACATACCACACAGTTCCCTCATCCTCACCAGTCTAGCAACATAGATCTTAACATTGATCTCTCTTTCTGTGGCAGGTCTAGAAGAAACAGAACAGAATACTATTAAGTATACCAGTCTTGCCTATATTCAGCTCTTAAGTCTTAGAGGTACTGTCTATAATTGATACTTACACAGGTGTGGTACATCTGCAGTCCTAAATTCTCCAATCCAATGGTTGAGTGTATCTGTTTTCCTCCTGCGGAGGTCATTGGAGTGATGCCTACATTGTTCATAGGTTCATAGGCTGGTACTAGGCTATTGGCCCTAGGGCCTATACAAGCCTAGCCATAATTCCCTGGCTATTTCTTCCTAGAGTATTTACTTATTTGGACCCCTGTCTAGCAGGTTGACTGATGTGATCCCCAGGGTGAATTTCCTATCTCCCATTCAATCATCAACATTCCTTTTGAAGAGGGCCAAAGAGGCACTCTGCTTGAGAAGTATAGGCAGTCTATTCCAGAGTCTGGGGAGTCTCTGGGTCAGGAACCTATCCCTCCAGCATGTTTTGTTCATTCTGATGACAAGGTTTAGATCCCTGAAGCGTGTGTCTCTGAGGATTGGGATTTCTTTAAGAGTAGCATGTTCAACAGCTCTGGGTTTGACATGGCCTTGTATGTTAAGCAGAGATCATCTCTGAGCAGACAAATTGCAACGGAGTATAGGTGGAGTTTTTGTTAGATGGTCAGCACAGGGCATCTGCTTTAGTCCTGTGATTCTTTTAGTAAGGTATTTCAGCAGCCTTTCCAGTTATTGCAGATGTCTTGAGAGGTACATACCAAACGAGGCATAGTATTCTATAATGGGTCTAATGAGGGATGAGTACAGTGGGACAATGACCTCCTTTTTTTCTGGATGAAAAGCCCTTAGTGATGAGGTGTGCCACATACAAGGGTTTCCTTACTGTTGTGGCGATGTGGGTATCAAAGGTGGGAACACTGTCCACCTGTGTCCCTGAGTCTCTTATCACACTTTCAGTGTTTAGTGTACTGCCACCTATGTGGTAATTCATGGGTACATGTTTTTTTCTCAAAGGGGATAACTATACATTTCTTGGCATTGAGCTTGAGCCCATGGCTCTGGCACCAATCATCTGTATCTGTAAGGCCCTTTTGTAGAATATCCACATAATTTGGGGATTCAATAATGACTCCCAGTTTGTAGTCATCTGAGAATGTTGTTAGCCAGGGTCCCTTAGTGTTGGCCTGTACTTCAGATAAGTAGATGGCAAACAAGAGCAGTCCCAGTACCGAACCCTGAGGTACTCCACGTGTCACTTGTCTGGAGTTGGATTTGGAGTCGGATACTTTTACAGTGTGGGCTCTGTCAGTAAGCCAGTTGGCAACCCATCAAGTGATGTAGGGATTAATGCCCAACTTAGTAAGTTTATCTATGATTCCAGAGTGGGGGATGGTGTCGAAGGCCCTGGCAAGGTCCAGATAGGCTGTGTGGACTACCTTACCCTTGTTCATGGCTTTGGAGACTGATTCAAAGATGTCAATCAGGTTCAAGAGACAAGATCGGCCCTTCATGAACCCAAACTGTGTGGGGTCCCATGTTTGAAGGTTGCCAATGTCTTTGTTTATAAGTTCCATGATAATACATTCTATGGCCTTTCAGATCAGGTGGATCCCCCCTTGTGGAGTGGGATAACTGTAGCTGTGCACCACTCAGTGGGCACGAAGCCTGAGGTGAGGCTATGATTAAACATGACACTTAGGTGAGGTGCCAGTTCATTTTGTAGTTCATGTAGTACACAGCCTGGGATGTCATCTGGTCCCATGGATGCTGTATTCTTAGCTTTGGAGAGTGCATTTTTTACCTGTGTGGCTGCTATTACCAGAATTTGGCAATCTTTCAGCATTGAGATGGGCCCTTTAGGGGGTGAGAGGGGGGTGACGTTTGCACTGAATCGATCTGCCAGGATATTGGCTATATCCTTGGAATCAGTATATTTAATGCCATTCTTTTGTAACTCGGAACAGATCTGAGCATTGCCATTTAGATTCATGACATAGCTATAGAATGCCTTGTGGTTGTCTTTGGAATCTTTGGCAATTTTATTTTCATGACTAGCTTTGGAGGCTTTTATGAGGGATCTCAGCTTCTAACTGCGGCTGGTAAGAGAGTTTTTTGCATCCTGGGATTTTCCTCTTTTCTGCAACAGTTTCTTCCTTTTGTTGTAAATTTTGTTTATGGCAAGGGACCACCAGATTGGCATCCTTTTTTGAGGAGATGGTCTTGGTTCTATTGGGGATGGCACAATTCATGCACGAGTGGATGTGCTCATACAGTGCCTTAGTGTAGGATTCAGCAGTCGAACTTTCAGTTCCCGTCTGCATGGCTGTCATGAAGTTTGTCACTTCTGACTTTAGTAGCATGAAGTTGGCTTTGGAGAATTTTTTTATGGATGTTTCCTTACTGGGGTGTGGGAGTGGGATGTGGATGTCAAGGGTGATTAGCTTATGGTCAGATGTGACCAACGAGGGGGTAACCATAGGTGTGGAGCATCGGTTTCCCATGTTGGTAATGAAAAGGTCTTCGATATTGGTGCCCCTGGTGGGACTAAGGATTAGTTGATCCAGGGCATTGGAATTTATGAATTCCAAGAACCGTTGAGCAAAGGTGTTGGTGCATGAGTAGTTTTCCTAGTTAATGGCAGGGTAGTTGAAATCACCCAGTATTAGGGTGTTTGGTTGTATCGTAATATTTTCCAGTATGTTTAGAAAGGTGTGGGGAGAATCTTGGGGCATGGTGGGGGATCTGTAGCAAGCTACAATTTGGATTGCAGTCTTACCTAGTGTTAGTTTCACCTGGAGAATTTTAGATGCATTGTGTTGGGCAAATAGCCTGG
The DNA here is from genome assembly GCF_019279795.1 of Protopterus annectens. Taxonomy (NCBI): domain Eukaryota; kingdom Metazoa; phylum Chordata; order Ceratodontiformes; family Protopteridae; genus Protopterus; species Protopterus annectens. The sequence goes on along the minus strand of NC_056743.1, from coordinate 1,846,426,751 downwards.
TGTTGTGAATATCCTTGGTGAATATGGACACTCCTCCACCTTTAGTGTTTCGGTCCTGGTTTGGTGGCTGAAAAGTCTGGTAAGAGTTGTAGCCTGAGATTGCAGGGGTCCTCTCTGGAGCCTTGAACCAGGTCTCAGTTACTGCACAGATATCGATGTTCTCCATTATTAGGAGTGCCTCGAAAGAGTGCATTTTGAGGTTTAGACTTCTACCATTGAGCAGCATTACCTTCAGATTTTGCATGCTTGTACCTGTTACGGTGGTGGTTTTGTCCTTTGAACTTTGCCAAAAAAAGGCACTATAGGGGTGGCAAGAGCCTTAGCCAGTAACCTGAATCCCAGGTGAAACAGGTGCAGACCATCTCTGGCAAAGCATCATGGTCTGTCGATCATGTCGTCTCAGGCAGACAGATACTGGATCCCCTTTGAATGACACCAGAAACTTAGCCAACTGTTGAAGTCAATCATTTTGTCCTTATACTGTGGTATCATTATGGGCGAAGGCTGGATGCTACACAGGGATAGGGTCATACCTGCCTGGGCCACATGATCCGAGAGTCTTCCATGTCTCTTTTCATGTAGTCCAGGGAGGTACATCTCAAGTTATTCACTCCAACATGGACAGTGACAGTCATATTTTGCACTTGTTGTGGAGTGACTTGAGTGCATGCGTTATGTTGGGGATACTGGTGGCACTGGTTAGAGCCTGGGCCAAACTATCCCAAGCCTTTGACTTATATTGGGACCCAGAATAACCCCCCTGCAGTAGCCTGGCTCTATTATATTTCATTTGGAGTCCAACAAAAATCTCTGATCCCTAACTCTCACATTCTTTTCATGAACACCAGCCACGTCTGCCACAAATCAAGAACAATGGAGAAAGATGTTTTCCCACCATTTCCAGTTATCCCGTCTACTGGGAGTGCATACACTATTTGAAAATGCTGCACACAGCTTACCATCACGCAAACTTGGTGTTGAGGAGTACGCACACTTGAGGCCCACTTTTGTGTCATGTTAAGTAGTACACAGCAGTGGCAAGCAGTGAAAAACTACACAGGCAGTTGTGTATGTGTGTTAGGCACATGTGTAGACTATGTCAGTCCAGATAGTAGAACTATACTTACTATAACATGGTATACAGTATACCCACAGTCATACATTTGGTAATAATGTGATAATACATAATGAGAACTGAGACAAAAGTAAAAGTGTATGGAAAATGCTGTGTTCTAACTCAGGACTATGTCTATGGTAGTCCTACACTTACACATGTTGCCACAACACAGTTGCGAAAATGCTTGTCTATGTTGCAGTTCACTGCTGACAGTGTCCTGTCTCCTTTCTGAGTGGCCCAGTTGCCCAGTCTATGTACTGCTGCAAACCATGCAAACCAGATAAACAGTCAAACCAGCCATACATTTTTCTTTGATTTTTGCAAACATTGGCCAACAAAAAATTGAGCGAGAGAAAAGGATTGAATCCAGTACCAGCTGCCCCCAAAAAGGAATGCATCAATGCATTAACATGTGCTGCCACAGAGTCAGTTAAGTAGCAGGTGTGCTTCATAGACTCAGTACTAACTGTCAGACTTTAGCTAAGTAGCTTGCTTTTGTGCAGTGCTTACCTACATGCAAACATGCGTATCTTACATGCATATGCACTTTGTTAATCATTACACAAACTTGCTGCTTGCAGCACTATGAAAAAACTATATATTAAGTATTACTGATGTTTATTGTCCATTTGTTGTGTATGACATGACATTACATTTGAAAACATAACAAATGAAGGCCCTATCTCATACTATGTCACATATTTATACTTCCATGTCTTGCCCCCCCCCAAGCACTGCAACCCTGCTGTCTCAGTACTTTTTCCACTCATATGTCACCTATATTACAGAAAGTAATATCAAATGTTGTGCTATATGCAATGCACATCAATATGGTAACTTGTAGAACTACAACTATGGACCCATAAGCCTAAGAAGGTATATCTGCAAAGCTAGGAATGGGATCAGCATGGACCTTACCCATGGGGACATAGGTGACCTTCGACACACATGACTTGACCCATGTTGTGCTTTTCAAGGATATATCTTGGCTTCTGAACCTCATGGACTTCTTTGATACTGACCTCAAAGGCCTGGATGACAGATAACAGGGTATACTGCCTATGTCCAGTTATCCTAGGCCTTTGACAATATACCTAATTCATGTATCATTGGGAAAATGTCTCATCTACAGTACAAGCTGGGTTGCCAACTGGCTCACCAACTGAGCACACACTCTAAAGGTTGAGGATTGCACCTCTGCTAGCCATTATCATTCGCAATGGAATACTTCAAAGATCTTTCCTGGGCCCTCAACTATGTGGAAACTACTTCCCTGAAGTGCAGCCAGTGGTAGATGGGCTGTGGTTTACCACAGTTGCAGATGACTGTTAATTGAATTTACTCATATAGATTTCCCTCAGTGATGGTAACATATTATAGGATGGGCTTGACAGAGACAAATGATTGGTGCCAAATGCACAGACTGAATCTTACAGCAAACAGTGCCTTATTGTCCCCTTTAGCAATGAAGTACCCCTGCTAATTATGATAAACATAGCATCCCTATCAACTCAAACACAGTGTTGAGAGACTTGTGAGCCCATGTTCATATCAATCTACACTGTTATCACTATATGTCCATAGTGTTGAGGCACACATTCTGCATTGCAGACCTCATTCATATGGATATCACATCCAAGACCAGGGAGGTTGTAATTCACCCTTATCAGACCGCTGATTGAGTACAGAGCTTCCTTCTGTCTGTACCTCACCCAATAGCTGTAGTAATTGGAGAAAAAAAAATAGCAGTTTGTTTTCTGGGAGAATGCAGGCCCTCCAAACATCACATACATGGAAAGACTACAAGACCTGTCACTGTACTCAGTATTCTGCAAGCTGCTGAGAGGTGACCTATGCCTGACCTACAGAGAAGTTTCAGACCCTGTCCTACTGGAAATGCTGGACATCTGCAAATTAAATGGGACAAGAGTAAATTGTCATGGGTTCTCAACCTAGCCTGTGACATAAACAGAACATACCGGGGAGACAGATATATCCTCCAGTAACTCACTCTCCTGTGTAATAGGCTCCCACTGTGTGTGAAGCAGTGCTCCTCAATTACCTTGTTCAAGTGCAACCTTCACTACCACTAGTAGAGTGGTTGTAAAATCTCCTCTGAGATGGCACCTATGTCCCTCAAAGATAGGTCCAGTTGTTGCTGCTCACAAAAGCTGATCTGCTATCAAGTACCAACTAAATATGCTTAATAAGGGTACTTGTGTTTTTACACAGCTAAGCAGTTATTGTCCATGTATAGTGGTAATCATGACTTCCTAAAACTTACAAATACAATATGTATGAGATGCAGACAAAGTGTTCAAGAGCATTCATGTTTACAAAGTGCAGGAACCTTGGGGTGAGCATGTTTAAGCTCATGTATGTATCCCAATTGATGGAAGGATACTTAAAGTTAACCATGCCTAGGGTGTTGAAAAATTTCTCCAAAGCAAAATATAGCCTCCTAAGCAATGGCATAAATAGTTTCAAACATCCTGCTACTACTGATAGTAAAGACTCCTATACTGAGGTGTACACAAATGCCCTATATAAACACTTTACAAATATGCAGACTTAGCTGTACCAGAACGGGTCAAAACTTGCTCATGGAAAAACAAACCACCCTGATGGACATCTAGTATAAATAGATTATACAGCAAGAGAAAGAAACTGATGTCCAGGAATAAGAGGGAACAGTCATAACAAAAAAACCCTCCATAGCTTGAACAAGCAAATTATACATCTTGTAAAATCCTCTAAAGCTATTTATGAAATTAAATTAGTGTCCATACATAAGGATAATCACAAAGGGTTCTTTAGCTATGCCTGTAATGTAAAAGGGAAGGCCCAGCTTTACAGCAAATTCAGAGTGGATGGTACCACTCATACTAAACCAGAGGATATGGCCAACCTGTAAACAGACAGGTTTGGTAAAAATTTCACACCCCTGTCTCCACCAATCATACCTCAAAGCATATCTGTCAATAGTTCTCTACCTATTATCTCTAAAGAACAGGTCATAACTGCACTATTCAAGGCCAAAAATGCAGCCTCTATGGGACAGGATAACATTCCAGGCTGCTTACTAAATGGTCTAAAGCAAGAATTAGCAGAACCACTAGATACTCTCTTCAACCACTGTCTAAGTACTGGTGTTTTCCTGGCAGAATGGAAAACAGCAAACATAATTCCCTTGCACAGAGGGGGTCCCTCAACTGACCTAGGGAACTATACCTATAAGCCTGACCAGCTTGTCTGTAAGGCCATGGAGAGCATCATGTTGAACCTGATCAGCAATAGCATTGGTGACCTTCAAAGTCTTCACATAACCCAGATTGCTTTCATTAAGGGCAGATTGTCCCTGTTAAACCTAGTAGAATTTTTTGAGTGTGTCACCAAAGCCTTGGATGAAGGCAAATCAATAAATACTGCATATCATGACTTGGATAAAAGGGCTTTGATACAATCCCCCACTCAGGCATCATTGTGGAACTCACCCAGCTGGGGATTAACACATATGTCAGTAGATGGGTAGCCAACTGGTTTACCAACAAATGCATACAGTCATAGGTGGGGATTTTAACTCTACAGACAGACCTGGTACCAGTGGTGTCCCAAAAGCATCTGTGCTGGGTCCCCTACTATTTGGAATATATTTCTCAGAAAATCAGGTGTAAACAAATCACCTGTGTCTCACCAGGTTTGCTGATGACTACAAACTCAGTGCAATCATTGAATACCCAAATCATGTCACCATACGACAAAATGGGCTTACATACATAAATGATTGTTGGCAAAGCCACAGACTTAAAGTTAACTCAAAAATCATTTTCCCTTTCAGCAAAGGAGAAGTTCATGCAGATTACACTATTAATAATAACCCCCTATGTGCCAAACATTTGTGAGAGATTTGATAATGCAGGCTGATAGCAACCTTAACTTTGGATCATCATGTGTCCACAGTGGTAAGGAAGGCCTTTTTCATTGCTGACCTCATAAGTAAGGGCATAGCATCCAAGACTAAAGAGCATCAGACTAAGGATGTTATAACTCCATTGTACTCATCCCTCATCAGAGCAATAATGGAGTGGCATGGTCCCTTTTGCATGTACCTCACCAGATACCTGCAACAGCTGGAGAGACCCTAGAGGTTTCTCACTAAGAAAACCCAGGGACTTCCAACATATTACCTACATGGACAGACTGAAGGCCCTGTCACTGTACTCTGTAACATATAAACTCCTGAGAGGCGACTTGTGGCTGGCCTACAGAGCAGTCTTGAACCCTGCCTTAATGGAAATGTTGCACCACCTCAAATCAAATGGGATAAGACTCACTCATGATATTGACTTTAACCTAGTCTGCGACATTAACAGGACATGCTTGACAGACAGATACGCCTCCTAGAGATTGCCACTCTTATGGAACAAACTGCCAATGCACATGAATCTGAGCTCCTCAATGACCTTATTTAAGTGTAATTTGGATAATTGGATGGTAAATCATAAATATACCCTGGGGGTTTCATCCATGTCACTCTTAGATGGGGCAAAAAATTGCTCATCATGGATTTACAAATATGGATTACATATCTCGGTCTACAAGGGACAATGGTACAACTTGGTTAACCTTGAAAAGGTCCTAGGACCATTAGCCTAGTAACCTCCTATGAACCTAACACCATTATGGTAGCAGCCTTGTATGAACCTATGAAGTTATGAACCTATGCAGGCCTGCCAACATTTTGTCTCAAACATGGGCTACTGATGTCACTTACTATAAGTTCAGCAGCTGCAGCCTTGCAAAGGTCAGATTTCTGGCATGACTCTTGTGTTAAGTACCGTGTTCTGTAGTCTGTGTACTTAGGTAAGAATTCTATTCTCACTGCAGTCAAGTGTGTGTGTGTGTGTGTGTGTATGTGTGTGTGTGTGTGTGTGTGTGTGTGTGTGTGTGTGTGTGTGTGCATGTGTGTGTGTTTGTGTGTGTGTGCATGCGCGCATGAGTCTTCTTGCCTGAGATTACAAAGTGCCTTTTATCACAGCATGTGGCACACTGCTATTCACTATCTCAACAGACACTGCTGATATCATTAGCTATATCAGATTTTTTGATATGCAGTATTCTCACTAGGGCAGGGTCAGAGACTAGCTTGAGGCCAGGCAGAAGTTACACCTTCCTATATAATAATGTTTACAATGACATGGATTTTAATCTATCCACATAAACCATGACATGGTTTGTAGGCTCTGTGTTATCTTGCAGAGAGAAAGCCCTGTGGTCTCTCTAGTTGATGCATGTGTCTGCTGAGGTACATGCAAAAGAGAGCATTATACTGCATTACTGTTCTGATGAGGTTTGACTACAGCGCTGTCATACAATCCTAAAATCGGAATATGATGGTGTGAATTATGATGTGCACCATACCTTTGTCTTGGAAAAATCATTAAAGACAGAAGTTAGAAAGTAATGATACACATTGCAGTTTCTGACTTCATAACCATTGCAAGAGCATTCACTATAAAGTTGTGAAATTTTGTTGCTATCAACTGTCTAAATTTGCAAGGCCAATATAAGTCAAAGGTACAATGACCCATTCAACAATACAAATGCAGATATACTAAACATTAAGTTACCTAAGCACTTTCAGCATCAGACACAGCTTTTGCATCCCTGAATTCAAAAGATAGAAAAGAGGGATATAGCACAGTTATCATCACTTGCACAGGGTGTTGGGTGGGGAACAGGAAGCCTAGGATGACACAGAAGGTCAGTGAGTGTGTGAGTAAGAAGGAGAAGAAGGCAGACACTGGGGATAAAACAACAAAAGCCCAGAGAGACTAAATGAATAACTGTTGTGTGTGTATGTCTGTAGGGGTCCTCCATGTGACACTGGTGTGTGAGTGCCTGCATGAGCACAGCCAAGCTCTGTGCTAGCTCAATGTCTTGGCCTGTCAGACAGGTGTGAGCCATGCATGGTAGGGGTGGCAGTTCATCATTGTTGTCCCTGAGCATGACAACTGGCTCTGTCAGGAGATTGACTGGCACCTCCATGCCCACAGTCAGAAGCAGTGCTGCTACTTGAATGTCACTGATGTTTGCTGGAAGAGCTCCCTTCATGGGGATGCCCAGGACTGTGACCATATGGCCTGACACTTCTGGGTGCAGACAGCACACTCACTGACAGAGCAGTGGAAGTACTGTCACTACTGGACCGTGATCAGGCATGGCCACATTGGCTGCCAGAAGATGCATCATTCACTCGATCCAGTGAATTGGCAACATCATGCAGGCAGTCATGTATGTCAGACTATGTCACATCCACAACCCTGATCATTTGTCCTGAGCACCTGTGGGAATGTGCCTGCGCTTTCATGACAGCCCTAAATATTTGTCGAGTGGCATGGGAAGTGACACCTGCACCAGGTGCAGGAGGGAAAGTAGGCCCCTCTGAGCATCCTTATCAATCCTCCTGTGTGTCCCCTTGCCCACACTTTGGCTACTGCCAGACTCAGCAGGCACTGAAGCTGCACTAGCCTCACTTTCCTAATCAATGCCCTCACCCTCCACTTGTCCTATATCTGTGGGCTTAGTGGGACAGGGTAGGTGTAGACCTACTGGCTGTGTCTGATGGACATGCAGGGGATGACTGTATGTCAACCACTGTGTCAGATTCAACATCTGCATCCCCCCAACTGTTCCTCAACTAGGCCACCATTATAATCAAAATCTGCTGATACACTGCCATCAGGTGGCACAGAGCCCACAGTCCCACTATCAGAATAACCTGTGATAAAAAGTAAGAAACACAGAAGTACATTAATACCTGCACTACTATAGTGCAATATATGCTAACAAACTAACAGTGTTGCCACTATTACAGACATTACAGCAGTACACAAAACAGGCCTGAGATCAGAAATCACATACTACAATATTTATTTAAATGACTCAGCAATAATGACATAAAAATATTTGGCTTACCATCTGCAGAAGACATACCCAGCTGAAGTCCAGATGGTCCTGGAAAAAGTTAGGCAAGAGGTAAGGGCAACATCATCACAATTAACAGTAACACAGGGGGTAATACATTTTCACCATTATGTGTGCTTTAACTCTACATTCATCAAGAACTGGGCTGACAGCTCCAACCTAAGCTTATAACTATAGCAATCTTCAACCCCCCCCCCAAAAAAAAAAAAAAAGATATGTGACACAGAATTAACTTATTTATTTCAATTGCTTTACTATACAACAAAATTCAACTGTTGATTACAAAGCCTACCTGGAAGCTCCTCCTGGGATGTGCTTGATGTCTGGGAAGCTGTTCCGCCTGCATTCAGTACATGCTGTACTGCACTCTCCTGGGAACTCTCTGGATCTCTCATACTAGCCAGGAAATCTTCATTGGGCATTATTGGTCATTCCCTAACAGCCACTCCCCAGTAATCATTTGGCCATGGCCTCCTACAGCTGTTCACCTCCCTGCAGATATGATCATGTCAGTGTCCCAGTGGTGCACCTCTTCATATGTTCTGCCATGGCTGCCCAAGGTATTGACATCCTGTACAACCTTCTACCATAGTCCCATCCTACATGCCATACCCCCCCATCCCTTTTCCAGGAGAAAAACACCATGTTGCCTAAACCCATCAACTATTAATTAGATTTCAGCATAGATGAAAGGGGGGGGTGTCCTTGGTTTAGCACGCCTGAGTGGTATATTCATAGGTGTCCTAAAAGACAAAAGAAGTATAATACAGATAAGTATCATATAAGTACAATATAACTGTTTCCAGATAAAACAGAAAAGGTAGCCAGTCAGTATACCCCTGGAGAAACATAAAACAGTCTACAGATGTGAAATAATAACAACAGGTTGGATGCAAAACAAGGAGAGAAACAAGAGTAACATATCCTTGTTTGTGCCATAACCGTAACTCACCTTTGCCCCTCCCCCCCCAAAATAAATAACAGGCAAATGACCCATTTTGCTAAGAAAACAGCTTTGAAATGTTAAAAAGTGCTATCAAAGGATCTGTCTCTGAAATATTTGTACATCTTTTTCACATAGCATTCCATTTTCATATATTGGAATCATGTGTGCCTCTGAAATGGCTTGAAAAACATGCCTATCCCACCAGTACACTTCTAACTAATGCATACAAATAGAAGTGCAAAAGTCTTTGCTTCACATTATTCTTAAATGCATTCCAGCATACACAGTGTATAGGTGACAAAAATGGGAGCATACCTGCTGAAGTTCAATGATCCTCTGCACAGATATATTCTGAAGAAAAAGCATTTTTGCAGTCTTCCAAACATATGCAACTATCCTCACCATCGGTTTGGTTAGCTACATGGTGGCCTTTGTATATGGTGGAGATTATTAATGGATTGCATCTGCCTTTGTCTCTGTTTCATAGATGCTAATAACAGCATAAGCAGTTGAGTTGTATGCTAATAAACCAATCCAACATCGTGGAGTTATTCAACAAGCTATAAAGAATCCATGTAGACTCCATACTGGATTTTCCTGCTGATTTCAAAACTTTTGGAATACAGATATGAAGGTCTACACAGACACATTATGTGGAAATTGTAGAGCACTGCAGAGTAGAAAGGGACAAACTACAGGAACTCTATGACCTATGCAACCCTCACCTCAGAGCTATCCAAGGGGAACCCATCCCAGTGGAAACTAAGGTATGTGTAGCTCTTAGAATCTTTGCTACAGGTACATTTTAGAGACCAGCAGGGGACATGCTGCGGGTGACACATGCACCAGCATCCAGGATACTCCACCAATTCCAGGATGCTATGCTCCAGCACGTCACTGAGCACACATATGTTCCCTGTAGATCTGAGGAGAGAGCCAGAAATATGTAACAGTTCTACTGGGTAGCTCACTACCCTGAAGTACTGGGTGTCACAGATTGTACTCATGTAGAAATTAAGACACCACCTGGGGAACAGGCTAGGCTCTACATTAACAGAAAGAGCTACCACACTATCAACTCCTAAGTCATATCTAGTGCAAAGGGAAACATCTAGAACCCTAGCAGTTACCACAACTCACATATCTGGCACACCTCCCAACTGTACCAGATGTTTACTAAGGGGGGACCACTATCTAGATACATCCAGGGGAGCCCTTCAGTACAATCCACAAATATGTAGAGAAATCCTCACAGTATGTGCCATGCTACACAACATAATCCTGAGGAAACAGCTGCAGCAGGATCAGCAAGGGGAAGGGGTACACATCTCACCACCAATATCAAGGTCCCCACAGCCACAGGCAGATGAGGAGTCAGAGGGGGAACCACCAACTGCTGTGGGTGTAGGCTAAATTAGGCATACTCAGTATGTCCTTACATTGGCTAAGAGACAATGCATGGCACGCCCTCCCACCACCTAGGGACATAAAACCTTCCTGCTACCCACGTACTTATAGTAACATTGATTCACACAACCTTTACCTCCACATGTATTGGCTGTGTAGTGCTTGCATCAGACAGAGTCAGCCCTGAAATAACACTGTGGCAACTACTGCATTTACAAGGTAAGCCCTGAACCTGGGGTGTATTGTTTAATAATATTATGGCATATCCTTCTGTTTCATTACTTGGTATAGTAAATGTGAAAGATTTGTACAGAAATTACCTTAACATGTGGCAGCAGAAACTTATTTGACTTATATGTGTCCATTAGTAAGTAGTAGGCAGGCCTCAGGCATCAAAGATTCAAATAGTCATACCTCTCAAAGTGCTGATGATTACTGCATGCCCTCAGTTTAGCACCATGTGTTTGTACTGGAAAATCCTTAAAGAGAGAAGTTAAAAAGCAATGATACACATTGCAGTTTCAGACTTCAGAATCATCACAGGATCAGACAACAGGCAGGATGCAAACATGGGAGCTGGTGAAAAAAATATTAGGTTTGGCTGTGCTTATTTCTTTTCTGCAAAATATGGCAGTTTACAAACTGGACGACTGGATCACCCAGAAAGTAATCAACCAAAAATAGAAACAAGGTACATTCAATTAATGCTATTGGGCAGTGCACAAACCTTGTAAGTGGCATTGTGCAACTGTTAACACCTAGACCTTAACAATGATTACAGTAAAATAGGGGATGTCATGTAACTAGTCATGTGGCAGCAGGTATAAGTATAGTGCTGGACTACAGGAGGTCCTGGGTTGTAGTACAAGGAATGCAACACTTTTTTACTGTTGTGATATTGCAGTTTATAGCACTGAACTGAAATATGAACAGCTGCTATTTCAACTCTCTTTTGGCAACAGCTGTAAGTGTACATCTGCCATACACATGGTCCTGGGTTCAAATGCAGCATATTCCATACACTTTTACTGTTTTTCACTTCCCATTATAGTCACTCTCACTTATAACACTTGAAATAGTATAGATGATATTAATTGTATGTATTAGAGCTGAGACACTAATATTGTGATAGTTATAACTATTTATTTAATCTATCTATGTATTATTACATCATTATCAAATGTATGACTGTGGGTATACTATGTACTATGTGCCTGCAAGTATATTTCTGCTATCTGGAATTCATTGGCTGACACATTTGCCTAACAAGCATACACAACTGTCTGTGTAATTTTTCACTGCTTGCTACTGTTGTGCACCACTTACGATCACACAACTGCAGTGCACGAGGGTGCGTACTGGTGAGCACAGTGTTTGTTAATGTTAAGTGGTGTGCAACATTTTCAAACAGTGTGTGGACTCCTAGTAAACATGATAACTGATATTGGTGGGAAACCATCATTCTCCATTGCCCGTGATCCATCATAGACATTGCAGGCATTTGTGCAGAGGGTCTAAGATTAAGAGCTCAGAGATAGGGTGTCCAGGAATCCAAGATTTTTGTTGGACTCCTTGTTAACCACCACAGTGCCAGGCTACTGCAGGGGGTCTGTTCTGCTCCCAGTGTAACTCAGATACTTGTGATAGCTTGGCCTGGGCTGTAACCAGTGCCACCAGTATCCCCCGCACTGGTGACGAATGTAGGCACTATTTTAGTGACCTACTTTGCAGGAAGAGGGTTACCCACAATGCTTGGATTGAGGAATATAGGATGGCGGACATCCCACAGATATGTAAGTATCAACTACAGAGAGTACTTGTAAGGCTTAAAAGCTGAATATAGGCAAGACTGGCATTCATAACACATAATATTGTATTTACTTTGTCTAGTTATCAGCTAAATGCCTTTGAGCATAATGTTTTGAACAAAGGTCTTACCTTTGTACCAGCGACCGTCTTTGATATTTTTAAAGTTTTAACAGAGTTTAAATTGTTTGTGAGAAAACATAATTTAAAGATTGCTTTTTATCAAAAGTCCAATGCTACACCCACACAATACCATAGAACTAGCATGTATACGCCTTTGACTAATAACATTGTATCGGCTTATGAGAAAATGCTTACAAAGGAAATATATGAGCTTTGCTACTCCAATTCTAAGTATAAAGGAAAATTTTCCAACTTATGTAAAGAAGAGCACGATGCTATCCATGCACTTTATTTGAATGAAAATATAGTCATTAAGCCAGCCGACAAAGGTGGTGGGGTTGTTGTGGGGTTTTTGTGTTGGGGAGAACGTATTATCTTAATTTCATGTTCACAATGTTAAATTCATCTGATTATTCATGTATTAATATGCAAGATGTTACATCTATACATAGAAAAGTGAGTGAGCAGATGTTATGCATGTTGACCAAGGACGCATTTTTAAAGAAACGTGTGATTTCTTAGACATTGAAACAGCCATTATCCCTGTTATTTATGGGATACCTCAAATGCATAAATCCCACCTTTGCATCTAATAGTTTCATCTAGGGGATGGTTCCTGAACCCATTCTAAATATTTAGATGGTCAGTTGAAACAATTATTGGCTACATCTACCACGGTTGTTCGAGATAGTACAGACTTTTTAGAACAGCTTTATGAATGGACAAAAATAATAATCTACTCATGTTACCATGGTCACTTTGGATGTTGAATCATTATTTATATGCATTTCAAATTAGGAGGTCATTGAAATAGTGAAAATATACATCTGGTCAGTTGGTATTGAAACATATACAAGTAAACTTGATCTGTGACATGCTAGAAATAATTCTAACAAATAATGTATTTTTATATCAAGCGAAAGTATTTAAACAGAAAATGGTGTTCCCATGGGTATTCCCATGGCAAACACTTATGCCAATATAGTTCATTGTGTCAAGAGAAAGTATTTAAACAAGAAAATGGTGCTGCCAATATAGTTATGAACTCTTGGGAAACTACAGTACTATCTTCTGAGAGCAATAATTATTCTAAAAATGTGTTTTTTTACAAATGATTTGTAGATGACCTGTTCCTAATTTCGGATGGTCCACTACATACATTGGATGACTTTATTTCATACTTGCATAGTACATCTTTTTAAAGGCTTAAGAAAAATGTGCAATATAAGCAGATAGTCTTTTTGGATATTACACTAAAGAAAAATATCATAGGTGCCTTTGAAGCAACATTATATGAGAAAGTGGTAAAAAAATGAGCATACCTAGCTAGGGACAGCATGCATCCTCACTTCATGTGTGACAACATTATCAAAAACTAATTATACCATGACCCCCCATTAATATTCCAAAATGTGCATGCTAATTGGCCAGCGTGCACGTTGTAAATCGACTTATACTAATGGAAAAAGGTCCGGCCGCCCGGACGTTTTCCATTAGTATAAGTCTCTTTTAAAACACTGTCTCGCTATGTTAAAAGAGTTTAACATAGCGACACAGGTTTAAAAAAAGCAACGGAGATCTCCGTTGCTTTTTTTAAAGCTGTCTCGCTATGTTAAACTCCTTTAACATAGCGACATAGTGTGTAAAAAGCAACAGAGATCTTGCTTTCTCCGTTGCTTTTTTTTAAATCTGTCTCGCTGTGTTAAACCCATTTAACATAGCGAGACAGGTTTAAAGTGCAACGAGAAAGGATCTCCATTACTGTTTCGCTATGTTAAATGGGTTTAACATAGCGAGACAGCTTTAAAATAAGCGACCGTTGCTTATTTTAAAGCTGTCTCGCTATGTTAAACCCATTTAACATAGCGAAACAGTAAAAAGCAAAGGAGATCTTGCTTTCTCCATTGCTTTTGGCCACAGCTCTGATGTACTGCGTAGGCATGCGCAGTACATCAGAACTGCCGCAGATACCAGACAGCTGCGGAAGGGCAGCAAAGAGGCATTATACAATGCCATTATTTAAGAAAAGTTATAATTTCTTTTCTTAAATAATGTCATAGTATAATAGCAATAACCCACGCCTGGGTGTGGGTAATGTGGGATTTACCCACGGTTGTCTTTGTTTGGTCCCTCGGGCTTTGCCCTTAGGACCAAACCACGCCAACCGTGGGTAAATCCCGCATTACCCACACCCAGGTGTGGGTTATTGCTATAATGGTACATTTATGTAGATTGAATACACAGGATGAAGCTCTGGGAATACAGTTAGTACAAATGGAGAAGTATTTTTGTAATAGAGGTTATAATAAGGAAGTTGTACAGTATGTCAAAAATAATATTTTGAATGATAGACATACCATGTGTCCACCTATTTTTCTAGTACTGATAGTGATAAACAAGTTAAATGGGTGAAACAGACATTTAATGCTTGCAGGTATATTCTGACATATGACCGCCAAACAAGAAATATTAAAGATATTGTTAGAAAATGTTGGCCAATTCTTTCTCAGTTTCCAGAGCTTGACAACATTTATGAAGCAGGACCTGCATTTGGCTACAAAAGGAATGTTAGTTTAATGAATAAAATTTGCTGCAAGGAACAAGTGAAAATAATAGGAGGGACAACAAACAAGAAAGGAACATATATGTGTAACAAATACACTTTTTGTGAGCACATATACAGAGAAACCCATAACTCATCCAATAGCAGGAAAAACATTTTATTTACAAACAAATGGTAATTGTGCCCCACATTTGCGTGATGGTAAGTGGTGTGCAACAGTAGCAAGCAGTGAAAAATTACACAGGCAGTTGTGTGTGTGTGTGTGTGTGTGTGTGTGTGTGTGTGTGTGTGTATGTGTGTGTGTCTGTGTGTGTCTGTGTGTGTGTGTTAGCCAACTGTATAGGCCATGCCAGGCCAGCTAGCACAAATATACTTACAGAAACATAGTACACAGTATACCAACAGTATACATGGCTAACTGCTGTAAGTGTCCTGCTTTTTACACAGGAAAAACTAATAAAACATTCAAAGAAAGAATTTGCAGTCATATATCAGAGACAAGACAGCAGAAGACAAGTGATGCTCTATATAGACGTATTTTTGACACAAATAAAACACATACTTCTTAAATTTGCAATTTTATACTTAACACCAACATATATTAGAGGGGGAGATAGGAAAAACATGACAGAAAAAGAAGAAAGGAGATGGATTCTGTGTTTTATCGCTCAATGACCACCAGGATTAAATGATCTTTCAGCATCAAGCCAATTTTGAAATATTTATAACATAAAATCTAAGCAGTATTTATTTATATATTTTTCACACATTTTGAACATATGTATGAGTTTTTATATTTTTTTTATATATTCATACATGTATCAATATACTTTATATGCAGATAATCTTAAGTATGTTTTAGAATAGTTTTGTTCTTTTAGTTAATAGGATAATTGTTAAATTGTTTCATTAATGCCTTACAATTGTGTCTGATATATAAGAGGTTTTAGTCTTTTGTTTCTTGATGCCAGAAGAAACAGCATCAGAACATCCTCTGGAACAGAAGTAGGAATTAAGACATGTTCTGCAGCAGGAACATCATCTGGATTGCTCTGAGATCTAGAGCCTGTATCACAGGAACAATGCTGCAATATCGGTCCCGATACAGGAAGAAGATGTCTGCAATCTTTTCTGTATGCCACACCCTCAGATTTCACGAAGTAGGATCTCAGCTCTGCACAGTACCTGTTACTTGACCAATCTGGTGGAAAATGTTTTCCATTTGTATCCTCACTGTCTCTCCTTCTTTCCATGGACGAAGAAATCTGCTCGATTTATCATAGCTTGACTTATGGAAAGAAGGTTTTCTGAATAGTTGGGCTTTCATTTCTCTGTTATTTTTAGCTTTAGGTCTCAACAAACTGGAATTGATAGGCAAGGTTGTTTTGGTTTGCCTAGATAGAAGTCTCTGAGCAGAGAGCCAAGTATATCATCTTGGGGTATGTTTCTGAGATAGACTAAATTCAAGAAAACATTGGTGTTCTCACGCTTTGATTTTTCCAGTAATTGCTTTGCACTCTGTACTGCACATTCAGCTAGTCCATTTGACTGTAGGTATTCAGGACTACTAGTAACATGTACAAAGTCCCATTCTCTTGCAAATTTCTGAAACAATTGACTGGTAAATTGGATAACCTTGTCAGAGATAAGTTTATGTGCACTGCCATGGACTGAGAAATGATATTTCAACTTAGTTATAACAGCAGTGGACATTAGGTTAGGTAGCAAATCGATATCAAACTAGTTAGAATAAGAGCCTACAAACACTAAGTAATGCTGATTATTAAACTCGAATATGTCAGTGGCTACTGTTGACCAAGGTAGTTCAAGAACTTGACATAGACAAAGTGTCTCTTTTTGCAAATGCTGTTTGTGCTATTGCATACTGAACAAGAAGAAAGTACTCTATCAATGTCTTTTGCTAGAGAAGGCCAAAATAATAGTCCTCTCACAATTCTTTTGGTAGAATCAGAACCTGGGTGACCACAATGCAAAGTCTGGATATATTCATGTTGTAAGGAAGTATGAACAACAATTTTAGGACCTTTGAAAATAATGCCATGTTCCAGGAGCATCTTATCCCTGTAAGGAAAATAAGGTTGTAGTTCAGGTGGTACACTGGATTGCTTTGATGGCCATCCAACATCAATGAAGAGGGTGAGCATCAATGAAGACAGTGAGCTTTTGCAAACCTGGATCAGTCTTTGTATGATCTCTCAGCTCACCAAGTCTTCTGGTAGAAAAATGATGCACGTCCATGACATCAAAGTCAAAATTCTCTGCGTCAAGTTGTTCCATTGTATTTCTGGGTGATCTGGATAAGGAATCAACTAACAATTCCAAAACTGAAGAAAAACAAACTGTCAAAAAACAAACCAAAAGGTTCCGAACCAGCAGGTGTAAAACTCCAAAGGTTTATTAGAAAATGTAAAAGTAAAGCGCTTTTCGTCTCCCTTAGTAGGAAGACTTCTTCAGACAAAGGAAAAATCATCAAACACAATTTAAAACCCCAAAAAAGGGGTGTGTGTTACAAAATTACAAACAGCTGCCTTAATTGAACCCACTGACATACCTTCACATTTAAAGTTGTATTACATTAAAAGCATAAATAAATGTCCACTTAGTGTAGACAGGGTGTCAAACATAAAAACGTTTTTAAAAAAGAAACATGAACTTGATAAAAGTAACCAAGAATATCTTAGTGAAGATTCATGAACCTAATCAAGTGTAAATACTGTTTGTTTCCCTTAAAATACATTTTAGCAAACAACTTTTTCATAGGGTAAAACAAAACTCATAAAGAATCTTGTGATTAAAAAGAAAATAAAATGAAGTAATGCTTGCAACCAAATATAATATCCATTCCTTAACAGAAAAGGTAGTAAGGAGTACACATCTCTAATGCATAATGAAGAATCAATGAATAAATAAACAGTGAAACTCAACTAGGAGTCTGCAATAAAAAGAATTTCAAAGGTGTTTCTAATAAAAGAAATGTTATTTGTAATATTAAATAACCAAATATGTTTATTTCTGTGTTAAAAATCTAACACAGAAATTGCTTGTCATTTCAACGCCAACAGAATGCAACAACAATATATGAAAAATATATATATATATATATATATTTTTTTTAAATGTTCCTTGAGCAATGGGTAAAGCACCAAGCTGCGATGAGAACACTTTCTTAGCTTTAGTATGCACAGTTGTAGCAGCCAAAACAAGTCAAAATGCAGCTGTTTCAGAAAAAATATGGCAAGGCATTGCATGAAAGACACGTCTAAATCAAAACAAACCGCCGGATTCACAATACGGTACTTCATTCAAGAGCCATGCAGGTACTAAGCATGCGAAAAAGGAGGATAGCCAAACAAATGAAAAATCAGTTCACAATCGTGCCCATGAATACGGCACATTGTTCTGCAAATGAGTTTGTACTGTGTGTGAAAAAGATAATAAATAAAGTAGCAGAAGACAAAAGAAAGAAAGAAACGCAACACCTAAGTAAATCCACAGCTGTTGGTGTTCAATGACATTGACAATAGGTAAACATAGCACTTCAAAATACCGTGGGTCTAAACATTAAGGTCTCATTGTTGCTTACGCAAAAAGGTGTATGTGTCTAGAAGTAAGCAATGCAGAACCTGACAAAAATAAAACATACAAATCCTGAACAAAACTATGCAAAATGAAAATAAAAACAAAAAATAAAATAAGATATGGGTCAAAGTACAGCAAAGTGCTGCAGAGGTCAGAAAACCAATGTTTCTCAAGTTAAACATTTGTGAATTAAGGTTTAAAAACCAGACATGAGGTTTAAGTAATGATGAAAGAAGCCTTATCTTACCAGGTTTCTTAACTTTAAAACACAAGTCAAAGAAGTAACTTTCCTGAGGTTTCTGTCATGTTCTGCTTCACCATTGCCTCTGACCAATGAATCATCTACTATTAAGGCACATGGATAGCCTGAAATAATTTGCTCCATTGCAGGCTGAAAGACTTCACTTGCAGAATTTATTTCAAATGGAATCCTGTGAAATCTATATCTACCAAATGGAGTACTGACTGTAGTCAGTAATGAAGATTTGAGATCAAGCATGACTTGCCAAAATAAACTCTTTGCATCCAAGACAGAAAAAACAGTGGCATTTGTTATCAAGGCTGTGACTTCCTCGACTGTACACATAGGATGTTGAGGTCTCTTTAATGTTTTGCTCAAATCTCTTGGATCAATGCATATTCTGACTTTCTCTGAGCTTTTTTTTGCTGCTAACATGGATGACACCACTAGGTTCCGTAACTGGACAAATTCCTGCACCATTTTGTCCAGCTGAGCCTTGAGTTTGTACTGCATAGCTATTGGAACTCTTCTTGATGGTCTGATCACTAGACTGACCTCTGGGTCTAACTTCATAGAATATACAACTGGAAGTTTGCCTAGCTTGTCATCAAAAACAATGTGTCACTGATGCTGGAACTGGGACATGTGCTTATATGATGGACTTCTTTGGTAAAAGAAAGCAATTTCATTCTCAAACTGTCTCTGAGACCCAGTAATAACTGCACATATCTTCGGACTACATACAATAGTAAAGTGTACCTGTTCCCAGCCAAATAACATGAAAGCACTACTGAACCTTTGGTTTAAATTTCTTCAACTCCGTAAGGAAAGGGTTTTGCACAACTGGCCACATTAAGTTGCTCACCAGCTCTCACTTTAGCAAATATTTCTGCTGACATAAAATTACACTTTGAACCAGTGCCTACTTTGACACTTCATTATTTGCCAATAAATCTACTGTATGAATCTTTTCCCCAACTACTGACACATCATCCACATAGAAGGTAGACTATAATCCTACATGATCAACTTGCTTTTCTAAGTGACCCTTCTTTATAACTGATTGAGGTTTACTTGATTTGCAAAACTTTTGAAAATGGTTAAATTTTTTACACTTGTGGCATTGCTGACCAAATGCTAAGCATGTTTCTCTTTTAGTCTCATGGTTGGCACCACAATTGCAATAGTTAACAATAAAGCTTGACTTGGGTTTTAATGACTCACTCTTGTACTGCACTGAGCAGACTGTTATTACTGAACTAGTCTTAGAACTTGCTGGAAAGTTATGACTCCTCCTCGGAAACCCCATAGGTACTGCAGCTGCCATGTGCTTAGACGTATTTCTGCTAGTCACATGCTGTATGTTGTTTACATTTGCTCTGGAGCCTGTTGAAACCATACTGTTATCATTTGCAAGCATACTTGGGTGCCTATCTGTAACGTCATGGATTTGGCAAATCTCTTGGCTTTACTCAGCTTTAAGCACTGTCACTAAGCAAAATCTTTTTCACCGCAGCATTATTAATACCACACACAAGCCTGTCCTTTATTAACTCTTCCTTTAAACCACCAAACCTGCACATTTTAGCTTTGTTTCTTAGATGAATAATATCAATTGCAAATGTTTCTCCTGGCCTTTTATCTCTTGTGTAAAACAAATGCCTTCCTAATGTAACATTTGTCTGGGGGTTGCACATTTCTCTAAATTTGCATTTCAAATACTTGGCATCCTCCCTTGATTCAGGCTGTACAACAATATGATGAATTTTTTCATTATCTTTCATATACTGCTGGTGCAAATACAAATGAACCCAATCTTTCAATGGTATCTGACCCAGCTAGGTTTAGCAAACTGAATGTCCTGGTGTGTGCATCTTTGTCAGAATAAGATGCTTGTGTCAAAATATTGTATTCTTGCTCAAATATTCTACAATTCTCTGCAATATTCTGATCAAATAGAAGTGCACATGGTCTATGAAATCTATGCCATATTAACATATACCAGTGAAGGCTTTTGCAAATATGCATGAACACACACTCATGTACATATGGCAGAAATTTATGCCAGCACTTGTAGCTATGCCCAATAGCACAATAAGCCTCTGAATAACTGAGCTTTGCAAAATAAGTCTCCTTGGCACAAGAATACTCTTTTAAATCACTGTACTTGGAGAAATCTCCTCTTATCAGTGTAAGAAACATCTCAAAGTAACTGCACTGTGTGATATAACTGGACACAAGAAGCACAGAGTAAAAAACATTTTGAAGTAACTGCACTTTGTGAATAAACAGTACACAGCACACTGAAACATTTCCAAAATGGCTGTAGTTTGCTAAATAACTCTTTACAGTGCAAGAAACACTCTGTAATGGTGGCACTTTGTGAATAGACATACTGATGGCTGTATTTTGACTGCACTTCACAAAATGGTTGCACTTTGCACGCAATTAACTCTTCAGAATAAATGCACAGTAATACACAATCTAAGCAATTTTACAATCTTTGAGATACTTCAAATATCTTTAGTTAAACCCTGAAATGCTTCATTCAATGCAAAATAGTAGTTTATGCCAAACAACAGTAATTTGCCAAAAAACATGCAGTCGCCTTGCTTTATTTATACTTAATGTGCCCTTTTTGCCCTTTGGTATATTAATTTTTCCATTTAATTTCATTTAATGCCTAGTATACTTTTCTCGTGCTTGTTTTACTCTAAACCTGCTCATGTTACAATTCCAAGGTAACTCTGAACCCCTTATGTGGTTTTCTGAATATTGTTTTATTAAATATTTTAACTTCAAAGACTTTAATTAATCTGCTTTTTGTGCCTTTCATCTGCTTAATAAACTTTCCTGTGCTATTTGCTTGCTTAATAATGCATTCTGTGCCCTTGTAATGCTCTATTTTTATCTTTTTAATAAATAAATCATTCATGCAAGTTTTCTTTACCTTTAGTTTATTTCTGGCCCTTGTTTGCACTCAGTTCACATTCACTGTTAACTCTGCACCTTGTAGCTCTGAATAGTAGTCTCTGAAACATACCTCTCAACCTCTTAGAACAAAAATTCTGGGCAACTCCATAAATAAAGGGGGGGGGCAAATGCCTAAAAATAGGGGCACTTTTAAATATTGCTCTTACAAATTTAGAAAATTGGGAGAACAACAGATTCTGTAATAGCATGAATTTTCTGAAGGGTATGAAGCTTGAAACTCAGACATCTGACATTATTTTCTGACTTCACTCCTCAATGATTTGCCAACAATGTGCCAGAAAAAAACAGAATTTTATGAGAAACAGACTAACAATATGAGGCAGAAATCTGGACATTCTGCAAAAATCTGTACAGTTGAGAGGTATGCTCTGAAATCCTGGTTCTGACACCATGTCGCTCGTCTGGTCAGGATAAAACAGATGGACATTCGTGAGTTCTGTTCCAGCAGCTTTATTATGTACAAACACATCAGGATTGAGGCTTAGTAACTTTAACATAGATAACCTTATAAACAAACTGACTATCACACTCATACATGTTCACTCTCTGGCTGCACTCTCAAAATGGCACTGAAGCTAGCATGTGCTTGTTATTTATACACATGTGCTGTCCCTGGAAATGCTTCTTAAAGGTACAATACACACACTGTTCTATGGTTACTAACACAGTTTTGTGCAGGGGTACCGCCCATACCCCCTGCACACACATTCTCTTCAGTTACTAAAACACATGGATTAAAACAGTTACCAGCACAGTTATCTGCAGGGGTAACACCCACATCCTGTGCACATTCATTCTCTTCATTTACTACAGCACATGGATCAAAACAGTAACAAACACAGTCATGTGTGGGGATAACACCCACACCCCATGCACACCCATTCTTTTCAGTTATTACAACACATGGATTACTACAGTTATCCTCACAGTTATGCACAGGGGTAACACCTGCACCCCCTGCACACCCTGTACACCCTTTATCTTGAGTCATTACTACACATGGATTAAGAGTTATCAACACAGTTATGTGGGGTTCCTATTATGTTATCGAATCACTAAATGCCAAATGGCCAAATACTCGGAACGGCCATTCATCAAAGTGTGTTTTGTGGGGTCGCGGTAAAGTGGGAAATGGAATCTTTGCCTTTTCCCCACTGTAGTGCAATCTCAGAGTTGGTATATATAAATAGCGGGGGGGGGGTGGCGGGTGCAGACCCCCATAACAAATGATTCGATGAATGGCCATTTTGAATATTTAGCATTCGGCATTTAATGTTTTGATAACATAATATAGACCCGTTATGTGCAGGGGTAACATCCACACTCAGTACACACCCATTCTCTTCAGTTACTACAACTCATGGATTAAAACAGTTACTTCCACAACTATGTGCAGGGTAACACCTGCACCCCATGCACACCCATTCTCTTCAGTTACTACAACTCAAGGATTAAAACAGTTACTTCCACAGTTATGTGCAGGGTAACACCTGCACCCCATGCACACCCATTCTCTTCAGTTACAACAACTCAAGGATTAAAACAGTTACTTCCACAACTATGTGCAGGGTAACACCTGCACCCCATGCACACCCATTCTCTTCAGTTACTACAACTCAAGGATTAAAACAATTACTTCCACAACTATGTGCAGGGTAACACCTGCACCCCATGCACACCCATTCTCTTCAGTTACTACAACTCGTGGATTAAAACAGTTACTTCCACAGTTATGTGCAGGGTAACACCTGCACCCCATGCACACCCATTCTCTTCAGTTACTACAACTCAAGGATTAAAACAGTTACTTCCACAGTTATGTGCAGGGTAACACCTGCACCCCATGCACACCCATTCTCTTCAGTTACTACAACTCAAGGATTAAAACAGTTACTTCCACAGTTATGTGCAGGGTAACACCTGCACCCCATGCACACCCATTCTCTTCAGTTACTACAACTCGTGGATTAAAACAGTTACTTCCACAGTTATGTGCAGGGTAACACCTGCACCCCATGCACACCCATTCTCTTCAGTTACTACAACTCAAGGATTAAAACAGTTACTTCCACAGTTATGTGCAGGGTAACACCTGCACCCCATGCACACCCATTCTCTTCAGTTACTACAACTCAAGGATTAAAACAGTTACTTCCACAGTTATGTGCAGGGTAACACCTGCACCCCATGCACACCCATTCTCTTCAGTTACTACAACTCATGGATTAAAACAGTTACTTCCACAACTATGTCCAGGGTAACACCTGCACCCCATGCACACTGTTTCTCTTCAGTCATTGCAACACATGGATTAAAATAGTTATCAGCACAGTTATGTGCAGGAGTAATGCCTGCACCCTCTGCACACCCATTCTCTTCAGTTACTACAACACATAGATTAGCACAGTTACTCCCACAGTTATCTCTAGGGGGTATCACCCACACCCCATGCACACACAATAATTATTCTTACTCCGAGTCACTGCAGAACAGGGATTACCACAGTTACCCCACAGTTATGTCTAGGGCTAACACCTGCACCCTCCGTGTACCTATTAATAATTATGCATACTCATTAGTCAATGCAGCACAAGGATTAGCACAGTTACCACCACACTTGTTTGTAGCAATAAAACTCGCACCCCCTGCACACCCATTAATTGTTTTCCTCACTCCTGAATCACTGCAACACAGGGAATAACACAACTACCCCACACAGTTGTGTGTAGGCAGGTAATACCCATGCTACCTGCACACCCATTAAAAATGATTCCTACTCATGAGTTACTGCAGGACAGAGATTAGCATAGTTACCCAGACAGTTATCTGTAGGGGGTAACTCTCATACCCCCTGCACACCTATTAATAATTATTTTTACTCCTGGATCTCCACAACATAGGAATTAGCACAGATACCTCCACAGTTGCCTCTAGGAGGTAATACCTACATCCCCTGCATCCCCCTTAACAATTATTCTTACTGCAAAGTTACATTCATGGTTGTCTGTAGGGGGTAATACCTACACCCCCTGCATACCCATTAATAATTATTTGTACTTTCCAGTCACAAAAGCACAGCAATTAGTATAGTTACTCCCACAATTGTCTGCAATGGGTAAGACTCACATCACCTGCACAACCATTAATAATAACTCTACTCTTCAGTCTTTTACAGAACAGGAATTAGTACAATCCCTCCCACAGATGCTGTAGGAGGTAACACCCTCACCTGCTGTATACCAATTAATAATCTCCCAATTCAATACAGAGCAGGGAATAGCAAAGTTATCCTCACAATTCTCTACAGAGGTAACACCCACACATCCTGCATACCCATTAATAATAATTCCTACTCCTGAGTCACTGCAGAACAGGGTTACCACAATTATCCCCACAGTTATGTGTATGGGTAACATGTACACCCTTGGACACCCATTAATAATTATTCTCATTCCTGAGTTACTATAGCACATGTATTAGAACAGTTACCCCACAGTTATGTGTAACACCTGCACCCATTACGCATCCATTGATAGTTATTCTTACTCTTCAATTACTGCAGTCCTAGGACTACACAGTTAAACCCACAGGTGCTTGTAGGGTAATACCCTTTCCCCCTTCACACTCATTAACAATTACTCTCATTCCTGAGTAACTTCAGCACAGGGATTAATACAGTTGCCAACACAGTCTGTACAAGTGGGCAACAAATTATGCGAACCACAAATTTGGGTTGAAAATGTGTGTCAGTCGCCACAGAAGCAGTTCCTCCATAATGCTTTCATCTGATGGTTTAGTATTTTTAAAAATGATTATGAAGCATATTCTACTTGATAGCCGTCATTCCTTTTGTTCTGTATACTTTACTAAGGTCACCTACAAGGGCCCCTGAGCTGTTAGCTTGTGACACACTTACTCACTGCCACTTACTCTGATTGCGAAGTGCTACTAGCCCAGTCCTAACTAATTCTCCTATCCCTCCCACTACCTAACCATACCGAACTACTTATCCCTACCAGAACCATAATTAAAACCCTAAAACTTCACTCCAGCTCCCTAACCCTAAATTTTCCTCCCAATCCCTAAATTAAGGAATCTCTTTCCATTCCCTAAACCTAAAACTCCTTTCTGCCTCTGTAAACCTAAAATCTCTGATCACTCCCTTGACCAAAACTGAATGTTCAGAATTCAAATGCTTGTAGTAGTCTCAGTTTATTATGTCTTCTTGTTCTTCTTTGTTTAGTCCTCTTTTTAAAGTGACAAAGTAGTGAAAACAGTAATGGAGGGAAGGATTTCTTTGCAGCTTTTATGAAGGGCTACTATAATTTCTAAGGACGTTTTCATCTTATCCATGTACTTGTGAACATTTTATCCCCTTAGCTTCAGACTTTCCTTTCATTTTCTGTCTGTCATACTCTGTATTCCAGCTTGAAAAATAACATTTGCAACTGTGTTAACAGACACAGAAAAGAAGTACCTCCCGATAATATAAAAAATGAAATGGACAGAATAAAACTGACTGTTGCATTCAGGGCCAGTTTTTATTACATCTTAGATTTGCATAAACTTGTTCAGTTCAACCACAAGCATACGGTTTTGGGCAGTGACAGGACAGTCTGTCAAGTGACACACAGCATTGCTAAATTTAGGGTATTTTAAATTCCTTCCTCTATTTATGTTAATCATTTTCTTTTTCTTTGTTTGCGGTGCCATGTTTCTTGCTAAAAGTCCTCTAAGGTCTGAAACATTAAATGTCTACTGTGATTCAGCTGGTATGTAATAAACGAACAGGATAAATCATGGAGTATCAGGTCTTTGTATTTAACTTTGTCTTCCTTGTGATATGGCAATGCATTGCTAAAGGTAAGAACTGCTCTATATGATTCATTTACTACTAATGCACTGCATCTGAAATTGTAAAATATAAGAATGTCGCTGTCACATTCAATATTTATAATAACTGTCATACAGAAACTGATGAAAATAAACCAGAAATTATTTAACATAATTTTATTTCTATTATGGTCACTGTTCAAAAATTCCTTTAAACATTTGCACCTGTTTTCTGGACTATTTACCCAGACCCTTTCATATGATTACACAATTTCCTTACATTCACAGTTTATAAAAGTGGAAGCTATGTTTGGAGAAAACAAATATAAATAGTACTGCTGCTAGGAAACATTTTGCATATGATTAAGAAGCTGTTAACAAATTTTTGCTGTGGTCCACTAGTTCAAGGTTTGATTTCCTTAGCCTGCATTGCCTAATTCTGTGACTTTGAGCAAGTCACTTAACCAGACACTGCTCGTGGGCTGAGTCTGAAAAAGGTTTATGGAGATAAGGACTATACTTCGGAAAACAAATATACATAAATAAGTGAATATCAGATAGTTTACTGAAGAGTTACTTTTGAAGAACAAAAAATTAATTAAAACAGGTTTTATATTATAATAATACTGTTAAATTTTGTGGTATTGATTATTTGAAGCCTCTGACAACTGTTTCATAAAATTTAGCAATAAACTAAAAGTTTTTAATATTACTATTTTAATTTTAATATTACTTTTCTCAGTCACAAAGTACTCACCCCCATATTCATGGCTTAGAAGGGAAATTGCCAAAATGAACTCTGCTTTGATTTGATTGCTTGATTGATTTACATTTGTTTACCTCGAAATGCCGACTGGACACAGGTCCTTTTTCAACAGATGCCTGGGGAGAAAAGCTCCACATCATGTGTGTGATAAATAGAGATGTAAAGTTGCAGCAATAGTAAACAACATTACAGGTTGTTGGCTTTAATACAATAACAAGATACTGATTATCAACAGTATATACAGTAAATGTTGCAAGTTGTTAACATTAGTGGGAGGATCTATTTGGTGGCCTAAGGCAGACAGTCAGCAGAAACTGCTGAATGCATACTATTTAAATGATAGCCAAATAAATGCAATAAATACATAAATACATAAACATAAATATTTATACACATAATTATACATATACACACAAACAAAAAGGTATAAACATAAGACACAGATATTGACTTCCATTTCATCACAAACATACAGAATAGGAGAATAACACCTGATTCTCATGGCAACCCATTTTAAATCCTGTTACAGATTACAGATCTGTGATGAAATGGAAATTCATCACTACAGTTATAGAAACTGTATGTTGACAAGTGGAGAGTTCATCAAAGTGACACAACCTAGCATGTGTAACTCTGCCAGTTAGTGCAGATAATTAATGATATGAGTTGGTAACAAATTGCTTCCTTTCATTCCTTCAGCCTTAATATGCCTACTGTGTGACTGAACAAGTCACTTAACCAGCTAGTGTTCTGGTGCAATTGAAAAATTCAGCTATGCTTCTCAGTGGTATTCTAGACTAAGGCTAACTACTGCCTAATATATATATATATATATATATATATATATATATATATATATATATATATATATATATACACATATATATGTGCGTGTGTGTGTGTGTATGTGTGTGTGTATATATATATATATATATATATATATATATATATATATATATATATATATATATATATATATATATATAGATATATATATATAGATATATATATATATATATGTGTGTGTGTGTGTGTGTATTATATAGATATAAACATATCTATATATTTATATATATATATATATATATATATATATATATATATATATATATATATATACATGTATGTATGGGTCTACCTTGAATAACCGAACCGACACTTCACCGACACGCAGAAGACCGAGACGAAACGACCGAAAAGCAAGTTGATCGAAAAGGTGATTTGCCGACAGCCAAAAGACTGACAAGGGCAATGTGTGAGCGTGACTCGGTAAGTGTGCGATAGTGACGGATTTAGGAGCGGTCAGGTAAGTGTGCGATATTGAGGGATTTTGGGTTAGGGTGTGGGAAAGGTGAGTGTGCTGTAGTGTCGGAGTTAGGGATTTTGGGTTAGGGTGTGGGAAAGGTGAGTGTGCGGTAGTGTCGGAGTTAGGGTTTGGGTAAGGTAAGTGTGTGATAGTGACGGACTGTAGTTTAGGGACGGGTTAAGTGAGTTAGGTTTAGAGTGCGGGTAGGGTGAGTGTGCGATGGTGACGGGCTTTATGTTTTAGGGTGGGTTAAGTGAGTTAGGGTTAGGGTGCAGGTAGGTTAAGTGTGCGATAGTGACAGTCTTTAGGTTTAGGGGTGGGTTAAGTGAGTTAGGGTTAGGGCGGGTAGGGTAAGTGTGTAGTGTGGGACCTTAGGGTTAGGGTTTGGGTTAAGGTTAGTGGATATGTCATTGTGTGTAATGTGTAGTTTACGTTTTTTTTGTCGGTGTAATGGTGTTTGGTTTTGTGAGTTGTCGCTGTTGTGTGTTTTCGGTTATTTGGGGTCGGTGTTTTGTGTGTCGGTGAAGTGTCGGTTCGGTTATTTAAAGTAGACCCATATATATATATATATATATATATATATATATATATATATATGGGTCTACTACTAGAGATTGAAATTACATTATTTCAAAATCCAGTAGTAGATGCCCACTAACGCAAAAGTGCACTTCACCGAAAGTGCACTTTCGCGAACACCACTAGAACAAATGGGCAATGTCTTCCACTGTGGTGCGGTAGTCACGGACCTTACGGTTAGGGCTTGGGTTAAGGATAGTGGATAGCCCTACAAGCTATCCACTATCCTTAACCCAAGCCCTAACCCTAAGGTCTGTAACCATTTGCTCAAGTGGTGTTCATGAACGTGCACTTTTGGTGAAGTGCACTTTCGAGTTA
>NC_056743.1:1846332165-1846392165 GCF_019279795.1 Protopterus annectens | reverse complement strand
CACTGGATGATGCAGCAGCGTACCCTTTCACTGAACGATGCGGTAGCGTACCTTAATACGTTAACTCCACATTCCTTACTAGTCTTGATTCTCATACTCCTGCTTGCTCGATTAAAACCAAAACAAAACTGCCCCGTGGCTCTCGAAAGAGAGCAAATATAAAATCATAGCTACAAATAAAGCATGGGACAAATGGCGTGCCACAAAAGACCCACTAGATCAACTCAGATACCAACAGCTAAGGAATCACACAAAAAAAGTCTATTATATTAGACAAAAAAAACTTCTACTACCATTTTCAACAAAAACGTCACAACAAACCTCAAATATTTTGGGCAGGAATAAACAAACTTCTTCACTCAGGACTGTCCTCCACTCCTACCCCATCAGCTTCCAACCATAAATCGCCAGAGGATATTGCAAATACCTTCAATAGTTTCTTCACAGAGACTATCCAATCCCTAGCCAGCCAAATGGTACCCAGCTGCTCCAACCCAAATTCTGCCACAGGCAATACCCACTCTCCTTCAGCTTTCAGCCTGTTTCTACATCACTTATCAGAGCTCTAATTAAGAAATTAAAACCAGCTACTCTAGCAGCTGATCTCCTCCCACCAGAATATCTACAAAAAGCAGCAGATGCCATAGCATACCCCATTTCCATCATAATTAACAGAACCTTATCTGAAGCCACCATCCCCTCCATTTGGAAAATATCTCATGTAATACTACTCCATAAAGGAGGCAGCTCATTCAAACTGTCAAACTTTAGACCCAGAGCTATTCTGTCACCATTGGCTAAAATTATGGAGAAGTGTGCCCATGAACAACTTATGCATTATCTTACCCAGAATAAGCTGTTGGCTAACTCTCGGCATGGTTTTAGGCCATACCACAGTACCACCTCAGCCCTCCTATCCTTCTCTAACACCATAAACCATAACTGAAATAATAGAAAGTTTTCTTCAACCCTCTTGTTAGATCTCTCTAAGGCTTTTGATAAGGTCAACCACCAAATACTCATGCACACCCTTAAGGCATTCTCACCAAATAGCTGTGTGCTTCAATGGTTCCAATCTTATCTGTCTTGCAGACAATAAGCCAACTTATGGTAGGACAAACTATCAACTCATCTACCCATCATCCTAGGTGTCCCCCAGGGCTCCATACTATGACCTCTTCTTTTCTGTTTCTTTATTAATGACCTGCCCACTGTCACCCCAAATGCTATCTGTATCCAATATGTGGATGACTCCACCTTGATTTGTTCAGCCACCTCCCCGACAGATACCCAGCATACTTTCAATATATCAGCAGAAAAAAAAAGGGCAATGAGTGCACCATGAGCTGAAGTCAAAAATAAAATAACAAGTAAATCCAAAAGGTCTTCTTTGTATTTAAAATCCTCGTTTATTACAAAAGATAAAACTGCAGGAGATAGCAAGTTGTAAGCGCTTTTGCGTTGTTACCCAACGCTTCATCAGCCTTTTTTTCCTGCTGATTTGTTGTTTCTGAGGAGAGTGCTTTACCTGGCAGTGTGTTTCCTTTTTGTTTTATACTTTCAATATAGTTAAAAACTGGCTCTCTAACCATCAGCTGATATTAAACCCTAACAAAACAAAGTTGCTCCTTTTCTCCTCCACTTGTAAGTCTTCCTCTCTACTCTTTACCATAAAATCTAATAATGGTGCTATTATCTCCCCAGATGCGCAAACCAAACTCTTAGGCATCGGTTGCATACCGCCTGCTCAGAGGTAATCTCTGTCTGACATATAAGGCTATGTCCAACCCAGAATTGATGGACATGCTCCACCTAAAGAAAACCTTATCCCCTCGAGCCACATGCTCTAGGGATCTAAACCTCACTACACAATAAATAGAACATGCTGGAGGGAAAGATTCCTGTCCCAGAGACTTCCCATGCTTTGGAACAAGATTCCAATCTACATTAGGCAGAGCTCCTCGGTAGCACTCTTCAAGAGAAACCTTGACGAGTGGATGGGAAACAGAAAGTTTACCCTGGGGATCACTTAAGTGGCTCTGCTGGACAGAGGCACAGGGAACTAATCTAAGGGTGAGGCAAAAGCCAACACATTCTGGTTAGACTTATAAATACCTTTGGGCAGATAGCCTAATACCTACCTATGAACCTATGAACCTATGAACAGACAACACCCTCAAATTTGATATCCATGTCACTCAAACTATCAAAACCATTAACAAAAACTTGGCTCCTTCTATAAGATTAAACCTTTCCTTACTCCATTTGCTAGGACTGCTATTGCTTGTTCCCATCTACTCTCCAGTCTTCTCTATGCCCCCCCTCTACTCACTAATTTGAACAAATCCACTCTTAGCAATCTCTCCAGCTGTTATAACCATATTGCTAGATTTTCAACAGGCACAGCCTGTAGGACCCACCACTGTCACAACCTAAATCTTCTGGGGTGGCTAGAATGGCCTAGCCTACTTCAGTACAACCAGCTTATAATTGCCCATAAAGTTCTCAACCACCCTGATAATATGCCTGCACTTAAAAATATCATCAGCCCTTATAGCAACCTGAGGTTACTTCGCTCTTCTAATAAACTACTGGGTCAACATCTAAAATCAACAACTCTGCTGGGGACTCTCTGCTAACTCTGTTGGCAAAACTTGGAACTCTCTTCCCGCTGATCTTACTCTCGAACCCTCTCCTACTCAGTTCAAAAAAGCCTAAAGCTATACTTTTAAACTCATTGGCTATGTCCTTGTTCAAAACTCAACTAGATCCTTCTCTGTAGTCTGTAATCATGTTACATCACCTAGTCAATTTGTCAACACTATTTTAAAAATGTATGATTATATTTCCTGCTTGCTCAACTGGAGTCTGTAAACTGTGTGTAACTTGTAATCATTTTGTGATTTTTACTGTTTGTTCTACCTTGTAGCTTTTCTCTCCGGGCCTCTGCTGAAAATGGACATGTATCCAGTTGGACTATCGTGGTTAACAAATATAAAATAAAATAAATAAATAATAAATAAATATCTACATTAAGATACTATGATGTAAATAAATCAGTCACTCTTTCCTGTGATGCTTCAAAATTTGGTCTTGGCACAGTTATTCTTCAAGAGGCCAGACCAGTAGCCTATGCATCTAGAACAATTACCCAAACTGAAATGCAGTATGCTCAAATTGAGAAAGAACTTTTGGCAATAGTATTTGCATATTCCAAGGTTCATGATTTTATATATGGTCGAGCTATTCAGATTAAAACTGACCACCAACCTCTAGTCAGTATTCTAAAGAAGCCTATGCATTCAGCTCAGAGTGATTACAAAGTATGATGCTCAAATTGCAAAAGTACAATTTCAAAATGGCCTACATGAAAGGCAAACTACGCTGTTTGGCTGATACCTTAACCAGGTTGCCCAAAGATACAACAGAAACAGCTTGAAGCAGAGAATTTCATCTTTGATGTGATGGCAGTATGTAATTTTTCTGCTACTATGCTTGATAAATTAAGAGATCACACAAAGACTGATCCAATTTTGCAAAAGCTCAATCACTACATAAACGTTAGATGGCCATCAAAGCAATCCCATGTACCACATGAAGTGCAAACCTATTTTTCTTACAGAGACGAAATGTTGATTAAAGATGGCATTATCTTCAAAGGTCCTAAAATTGTTGTTCCTGCTTCCTTACAACAAGAATATATCCAGGTTTTGCATCACGGTCACCCAGATTCCACATCCACTAACAGAAGAGCCGGATAACTAGTATTTTGGCCTTCATTACTGAAAGACATTGATAAAGTACTTTCTTCCTGTTCAGTATGCAATAGCACTAGACTGCATTTACAAAGAGAACCATTTCAACTAAGTCAAGTTCCTGAACTACCTTGGTCAACATTAGCCACTGATATCTTCAAGTGGGGCAATCAGCACTACACTCTTATTCAAATTGGTTTGAGATTGACTTGTTACCTAACCTAGCATTCACTACTATTACCAAGTTGAAACATCATTTCTCAGTCCATTGTAGTTCACACAAAGTTATTTCTGATAATGGTACTCAATTTACTAGTCAGTTGTTTCAGAAATTTACAAGAGAATGGGACTTTGTACATGTTACTAGTAGTCCTGAATATCCACAAATTGGCTAGCTGAACGTGCAGTACAGAGTGCAAAGCAATTGCTTGAAAGGTCAAAGTGGGAAAATACTGATGGTTCTATGAATTTACTTAATCTCAGAAACATACCCCATGACAATATTCTTGCCTCACCTGCTCAAAGACTTCTATCCAGGCAAACCAGAATATTACTTCCAGTTTATTGAGGCCTAAAGCTAAGAACAACAAAACTATCAAGGTTCAATTATTCAAGAAGAGTTCTATCCAGAAGTCCAGTTATGATAAACTGCACAGATTTCTTCAAACACTGAGAGAAAGAGAGACAGTGAGAATACAAACAGCAAAACGTTTTGACTGGATTGGTCAAGTTACAGGTATTTGTACTGAGCTGAAATCCTACCTTGTAGAATCCGAGGGTGTGGAGTACAGGAGAAATCGCAGGCATCTTCTTCCTGTACCAGAATCATCACAGCATTGTGATACAGACTCTAGATCTCAGATCGAACCAAACATTGTTTCAGTCCCAGAGTGTGCTCCAACCTCTATTTCTACTCCTGAGGATGTTCCAAATACTGCCAAGGTTGAACATTCTGTAGAGATGGTCCCAGCTGCTAAACCAAATTCCCAGTTTTATGTCACACAATATGGTCAAATATCCAAGCCCAGTGTGAAATATGCAGCAGCATGGTCTTAACTGTATAAATATACCTAGTCTTGTATAAATGAATGACAAAGAACTACCTGTGATATCTGCATGCCAAATAGATTCATAACGTTGCATGGACTTTCCTGGTCAACAAATGCAATAAATAAATAAATAACTAAATACATAAATAAATAAATCTATTTTTCAAAGAAGGAGGATGTAGATCAGAATGTATGTGCTGTAGCTTTAAGAAGCATGCCAATGGCTGAGTGTGCACATATAAATATCGGGCATGTGCTATTCCTAGTGACATTTTGAGAGTGCAGCCAGAGAGTGAGCATGTATGATTTCAGTAGTTAGTTTGTATATAAGTTACTTAAGTTAACGTCAGTAAACTTCTATTGTGATGTGTTTGTATATAATATAGCTGCCTAAACAGAACCCACAAAGACTCTTCTATTGTGTTCAAAGTAGGAGAGTGATAACACCTACTTGCTTGCTTCCTTTTCCATCTTCCCAGTCAAGGTGAACCCTGGCCAAAGGCATTTGCAATGGGGTCCCTCCTAATTCTCTGACTGGAGTGGACTGCCCAAGCAAGTAGTGCTCTTCTTTAACCACTGCAGGATTCACAATGGTTCTGTTGTGTCTCTCTTAGCAGTGGCCTTTTTTCATCCACTAAGACTTGATAGAAACTCTGGTGATAGTTTGGTACACCTGTTGTCTCCAGACAACTTACCACTGGCATAATGTTATTCCCACTTGCTTGCTTCCCCATCTTTTGTTCCCCACCTTACCTCTGTGGACATCTATATGCTACATGGCCCTACTGGTTACATTTAAAACATTTAACCCTTGATCCTGACCCATAACCTGAACTAGTGGCTTCACCTGTAACTGGCAGACTCTGTTGGGGTGGTTTAGGCTGTCCACCATGGGTTCTCTTATATCCATGTGCAGTACTATGTACTCCTTTCCTGTGCAGAGATGCCCTGCTTGCTAAGTAGAGATCACCTTTCTTCCCCAGCACATCTGCAGAGTTACATTCTCAGTCTGCCAGCCAGATTCTCATGTCCTCAGGCAAAGTGTTAAGGGCCTGTTCCCTCACCAAAAGGCCTGGCAGCCCTTCAAAAGTGGTGATCTGACAATAAGTGCTTGCAATACAATCACACTCTTTCATCTGACTTGCATCTATGCTTACAAAACGTTTTTTTCTGTAAGGTAAGCTTCAGGTGTTAATAATGCATTCAAGTAAACATTTCTTGACTTTTTAAAGTTTAAACAATCAATTTCTGACAATTTAGAAAGAGCAGTTACAGCTTTACCATGGAGTAAGGTGGTCAGGACCAGTACTCAGAGCTCTTGGTTAACATTATACTATTTACATACTCTTTCAAATATATGAATAAAACTATCAAAATGTTCACCCTCTGTAAATTATGGAAGACATTTACTGACCTTTGTTGCTTCTGGGGTTCAGTTATTCCCTTCCCCATTACCTCCATGACTCTTGCGAAGAGACAGCATCTCCCTCTCATGCTGATACTGCTTCTCATTTTCTTCAGCCTTCAAATGCCGCAGTCTCTCTGCTAATTCTAATTCTATACATTTGGTATCCAGTTCAAGTCACTTTAACTCCAGATGGACTTTTAAGTCCTCTGAATAAAAGGTGGACCATCTTGTTTCTGAGGGCTGCAAATTCCCATCACCAGAATGGTTCTCCTCCTGATTTCTGGTCTGTATTGTTGCTGTGACTAAGGATGAAATCATTTTCTCTTTAGTCAGGTTAGCATAGACCAGTCCTTTGGCTTTAAACACCTTGGCCAACTGGTTCTTTGTCAGCTTGCCATAATCCTCTGCTGACATTTTTGCGTGCTCTCCCTAACTAAAGTAAACTAATGATAAATAAATAAACAAACTGTTGTGATATGAAACTCTGAATACTCAGTGTATGGCTGCTGAGAGAATGCTCTCTTTTACTGACCACTGCTCACCAATATATGAGCTCCCCACTCTGGGTCAGTAATCAAGGTGCCTGAATCCTAACCACTGACACTGGAGAAGAAAGTTCACTTGAAGTACAAATGGATGCACTCAGTATTTCCAGATGCAGACCTTTCTGCATCAAGTACAATTTCCCTTAAGAGCACACAGAGAACACAGTCAGCCTGAGGTCTGAATTTCTCTATATCGGTCTCCCCCCTGGTCCACAATATGACTTCCCACTGGCACAGCTGTCAGGTTAGGTCTTCAGCCAAGTGTCCAAGCCAAGTCTTCCAGCACCCTCTCAGTGAAACCAGTGCTGCATTTCTCTGCTCCAAGTGACTGACATACACACTCTTTGAGATTTAATTTTCACACACAGACACCTGGGAAAGGCTGGAACAGATTACCCACTCTACCAACTTTGCCGAGACTATAAGGTAGGTTTACTGCCACCAGTCACTTACTACAAGACTCTTAAAAGGGTATCCAATTATACAGAGTAAACTTAATATTAAAACAAATGATAATGTTGACCAAACAGCCAGGCTTTCAGGAATGGCTAGAGGTAACACCATATAAATATATGCAAATACTCTCAAAATTAAATACTTTTCTGAAAGGACCAGCCACAATCTTCTTCTTCTTCTTCTTTCAGCTTTTCCCGGTTAGGGGTTGCCACAGCAGATCATCTGTCTGCTCACGACTGGCAATGGAGTTTTACAGTGAAGTTGCCAGCCTGGTGCCCAACTTTCCACAGAAGGTACACACACATGCACACACTCACACCTAGGGCCAATTTAGAGTGTCCACTCCACCTACTGCATGTCTTTGGAATGTGGGAGGAAACCGGAGGAAACCCACGTGACCACAGGGAGGACATGCAAACTCCACACAGAAGGCACCCCAGCCAAGAATCGGATTGGAGAACCTCTTGCTGTGAGGTGACAATGCTAACCGCTGCACCACCATGGCCGCCCAAAGGACCAGCCACAATGAAAAGTTTAAATATGTTTAATAGTAAATAATAAAAGAACAAG
Organism: Protopterus annectens; assembly: GCF_019279795.1. Classification (NCBI taxonomy): domain Eukaryota; kingdom Metazoa; phylum Chordata; order Ceratodontiformes; family Protopteridae; genus Protopterus; species Protopterus annectens. The sequence goes on along the minus strand of NC_056743.1, from coordinate 1,846,384,382 downwards.
AAAACATTACACTTCAATTTACAGCAAACACCAGAGTTTCAGCCACAGGGAATATCATAAATAACACCAATGGAAAGTCTCACACAGTTATACAAAAACAGTATTCAGTTAGTCTCCCTATCTACTCCTGGTAGACTAAAAAAAATATTGTTCCTACTTACTGAATAGAACTAGGGATGATGGGTGAGTGGTACTTTTTGTCAGATCCAAGACAGAATATGGAATGCTACTGAGACTTCAGTCTCTTCTAATATTAAAATATTATTTCTGTACAGAATGACATTACACACATCTGGTCATCTGACTCTGTGCTATCACCAACACTACAAGCTGTCAGGGTTTAGTACCTATGTGTTACCATACACACAGATAGAGCATTGTTCAGATGTGGTGCAGCTGCTGGAAGTCATAAAACCATAAAGCCATTCCACTTTTCCTACAGGAGATACAACCTATTCTGTTGTACAGACATTGCGTTTCTGTCTACCTTCAAAACTGTTGGATAACATCTTTAAGGCTTAACCCATAAAGTAATTTAATTTCAAGTAGATTTTTCAAAGTCAGGTTGATTAATCTCTTCTCTCTCAGTATGTGCTGTTACAATATATACATCTGAACAGTTACCTTTCTTTTCTGTCCAGAAGGAAACACTGTTGATAACTTTTAACAGAAGCAGCTTTATAAATATATTTTTTTAAACAAAAGCATCTGAACAATTCAGTTTGATACACAAAATTACAGGTAGCTCTGCTGGCATAAGTTTTACATCTGCTGCCCTACTTCTCCTGGTATGGCTGACAATACCTCCTCTCATCACACATGTTGTTCAGGCAAACCCAAACACAGCAATCTTTAAATAAATAGGCTATTAGCAAGTCAAACTTTTTATCTACAGCATTGATCATGTTGAAATAAAAAATTGTTGTTAGGGTTAATTGTTGTTTTGGAAGGCATATTGATGTATGGTATAATGGTCAAACTCATTAAGTTCTACCTGTAGTTCCTAAGGAACATTCTTTCCATGAACTTATTTGCATTTCAAACAAGACGTAGATTGTCCTACAGTTGTTTATAATCTTGGGTTCCCATTTTTCTTAAATATTAGTTTCATTAAGGCAAATTTATTGGCAAGTGAAATAATATCATATCTTTCACATCTACAAAAAAATACCATTAGGGCTCTTGAGAACTCATCCTTTATGAATAAATGCTGAGATCACAACTCTTGATGAAAAATCTTTTTCTAAACTGAACTCTGCCTGTTGTAATAATGTGCCTGTACAATTAAAACAGTAGCACACATTTGCAAGTTTGTAAACCAAAAACAAGCAGCATCTACCAAAAGAATTGTGAAAACAAGTTTACACTCAGAAATGTTTAGTTTAGATAAGGCAGAATATTGGCTAATCAAAAAGCCGCAAAGTTTCTGCTGTAGGAAGTTCTGGTATAGGGAAGTTGAAAATGTGTCATCTTGTGGCAGCTCTGTTGTTTAACTAAGTGTACGGAAAAGGTCTGTTGGTCAGGAAACAATACCAAAACTAAGTAATATGACACAAACATGTGAAATGATATAATGACATATATACTACACTGCATATGTACATCAGATATTAAATTGGTACCATTCAGGATGTGAAAGATAATTCTGGACACTGAGATACTATATATGCCTAGAAGTCAAACAGCAGCATATTTACATGCAACTATGACCAACAGCTAAAATAAAACATCAAAAGAAAATATATGATAAAAGATATATGACACCATTAGGTTTCAGACAATTAATGAGTACAAACATATCACACATGTAATAAATATTCTGTAGACATACATAGAGATATAAAATAGGTTTTCTGAAAGAACTGGACATACTAATATGATTGATCTGACTAGTATATATGGCCTGAAAGGTTTACAAATCACTGACAAGGAATTACTGTCTCATAAGAACTACAAATTCAATTTACATAACTAAAAACATGGTATTACATGCAATCTGTAATTTGGTACACAGATAATAAAGCACAGTTTTCTATAACAACTGGTAAGTCACATAAAATATTCCAATGTATGTTTTTTGTGATAAAATATTGATTATAGACCTTTGAGAGCTTGTTCCACAGTTAAATTGACTGGATAGCTAGATTCTTCATGTTCATTCAGTATTTTGTGGATTATATTAACTGTCCAGCAGTGCTAAATATTCTAGACAAAATTCATAAACTTTTACTTCTTCATTCTAAACAAATTTGTATAGTGAGCAGCCACAAACAGGGTGTTTATGATTCAGAAAAACAAAGCTACATGAAATGGGCATCTATAAACACGTGGCCAGCTGTGTTCATTGTTAATTACTGTATAATGAAGCAACGGGTATGCTAATGAGGCAAAACATGGTGGAGTGATTCCGAAATATTTAAATGGTGTGCAGGGATACTGCATGCACTACGGGGCTGTACATGGATAGATTTTCTTATTCAGGCAGTTTAACCCCCTGAGTAAGGTTAGGGTTTGCTATACTTATTGAAGACTTGTATCTGGAAGAGGCTCTTATAAAAGCTGCTGCAGCCAATGGTGCATGACAGCACCCAAAAGAGTCCCAGGTCTTCTAACTACATTTAACACTTTATGTCCTCCATGACATCAACCTAATGGCTGGTATTGGTTGAATGGGGACACCATGCTGGAAACTGTGGACGTCTGTCGACCTGATATGCAGCCCCATGTGAGTTATACATTACCCATCCCAGTGGATACTTTGGTATGTGTCATTTTACAAATAGTAGCTACAGGGAGCTTTTATTGACCAGCTGAGGACACAATGAAGGTAACTTAGGTATCTGCCTTGAGGAAACTTCACTAGTTAATCAATGCCATGCTTCAGCATGTGGGTGAGCATATGTGTTTCTCAAGAGCCACAAAGGAGAGAACAAATGCCATGCAGGACTTCTTTGCTTTAGCCCACATCTCTTGGGGTACTGGGAGCCAGAGACGGTAACAACATTGAAATAAAGGCCTCACCTGGTAAACAGGGTAGGAAGTACATTAAATACAAATGGTATTACAAAGTCAACTGTCAGGTGGTTTGTAATGCACACGGTATCGGCTGGTTTGTAAGGGATAACTTAACACAATGGCATCTTGTGGGGAATGCTGGATATGGTCTGGAATCCTGACTCATGACAGTAATGAGAAATCCTCATAACCAAACAAAATATGGTTACAACCAGGCTTTAACAGAAATCAGAAATGTAACAGAACATGTGTTTCAGCTGCTGAAGGCATGCTTTCATTGCCTGGATACATCAAGTGGTGCACTGCAATATGATCCCAACTACTGTGCAAAAATTATGCCCATGTGTGCTTTGTTGCACAACATTCCACTTCAGAAATAACTATGGTAGGGTGGTCACATGCAGGACTACAGTTCCCAGCACAAAAGGCAGTGATAGCTGAGGCAGACAAGGAATCAGATGAGGACTCAGCAGCAGGGAATGACCTTGCCAGACAGAGGTGGGGTCACAGAAAGCAATGCACTTGCAAAGAGCCAGTGGATTACATATAGCTTTACACCATAACTAAAGAGGAGCTAAGCAGATACTGTACAGTAATATAATCCATACAAAACAGCAGACTGTGCTTATTCATACATAGGCTGTGCATCTGACATAGACAACCCAAGTAGAAATGTGCAAAGGGCAGGCAAAAGTTACTATTATTTGCAGAGTGGGAAGGAAGTACATAACTATACATGAGCTGAGCAGATATAAACCAGTAAAACTAATACATAGAAAACACTAGACTCTGCTTACCCATATATAATGCTGGCCAAGCTGATACACATCACAGTAATGTGACTGTATTCTACTACAGCCATTAGACTTGCAATGTACCTCACTGCAGAGCATTGGCCAATGAATTTATGTACACCGAGACAAAATGAACCCCAGTGCTAGGACTTACAGCGAATAGCACTGAAAGGATCCCATCGCTAATACTCATAAAACCACACATACCTAAGTGTCCACTATTTACTTGTACATATAAGTACCTCTAAAAGATCAACATATATTTATGAAGGAGGGGGTAGTATTATGTAGTAACAAGTACTTGCAGTAGGACAGCACTGTATTCAAGTAAAAGCTTGCATCTTTCAAGGTTCGATGATGAGCTTTGGGGTCCAGTCGCACTTTTATAGTGTAAATTACCCACCCCGGACATAATGAATGTGTTAATTAGGGCTCATTTCATTAATGTTTCAGAAACACTCAATTTCTCTGACATGTAAACCAGATGAACATGTTGAGTTCTACACAATACCAAGCACACACCTGAACACCTCCAGTGAGCTCTGCACATGCAAGGAAAGCCAAATTACAGGGTCTGGGAAATTGCCATGCTCATATTTGTCAGATATACCTCATTATGAGTGATGTTTTACAATATAAATTTAAAAGAGCCATGTGCCTCACAGTTCCACATTGAAAGGGTTTGACACAAATTAAAGTCTTAATGCTTTTTGTAAATAATATCCATGGTAACTTATACTGAAGAATATGACTAAAACAATATATCATTGTATAACTGTAGATGTGATTTTAAAATGTAAAGATGTCCGTAAGCTGTTAGTAATTGTCCAACATGTTATCCATTTCATCAAAATTGTGAGAGGAGTGAACCACAATTGTATACATGGAAGTCTGAGATTAGTGGTCTTGCTATTTTTAGCCATCTGTTGATGGAGTCACTGCTGAGCATCACTTGTCAGCAGCAAACAGAGGGATGACTGACTAACATGTTTCACACCTTAAAATGCATTAGAACCATAATAATATACTACCTGTATTTTATTATTTTGCCATCCATTGCACACATTTGGAGCCCTTTGATCTATGTGTGAAGGATGAAACATGGGAAAAGCCATCGGAGTGCCTATTCCCTACCATTTTCCCTGTGATCTTTGAGGGTGAGGCAGCTATGGCTGGAGAAGGTGAATATGATTCTCATATCAGAGCACATAAATGGTGTCAAGAGGAGTCCACAATTTTTCTGGTCATCTTTCATAAACAGTACAGCCACAGTCTCTTGCAGGAGGATGATACCAGGTCACAGTATAAAGCTGTCACCTGGAATAGATTAGCAAATGATGTCACCTGTGCTGCTAGCATCCCATGCATGAGAGAACAGTGTAATTAACTCTATAGGGACTTAAGTTGCCACAAGCCCGACCTCCTTAGCTGATGGAAGGCTCAAGTAAGAGCACAGTCACCACCACTGTAAGTATATCATTTTATAGCTAAGCAAATAACCTGCTGATGCATGCAACCATCAAACAGGTCAGTAAAGCCTTTTATAACTCCAGCTCCTGAAGAGATTGAAAGGAACATGGATATTCTCAGGGAGAGACTAGAATGCCTAAGATAGCATAGCATCTGTTATGAACGATGAGAGTGTTTGCATAGTGATGGGAAGCAATTAAAAATAATGATAAATTAATTTTATAGAACAAAACATCTGTCAATATTGGCATTCCATACTGGAATTTGTATAACTGTGCAAATTTAGACATTTGATTCAGCCTGCCACCTCCTGTATATGTAGATGGAAAAGTGACTCATTCTACATGCACTAAGATTGTGAGGATGGCTGTAGGTTTAATACTCACCCAACAAAAAAAAAAAATGTAGCTCTTATCATGACCTAATTTTAATTGTCAAATTAGCTAAACTAATAACATTGCAAATATAATAGTTAAAAATAATAAAATAATTGTGTTAATTCTATTAGCAAGATATTTGTTTTCTTTAATGAATGATATTATTATGACTAAGTAAATATCAACGGGTTTTCATTTTTTTTATATGTCTCTTCTCACTTCCTCTTTTTGCCTATTCTTTTTTCCCTCCAGTTATGTTACTTTGATTTGCAATGGCACAGAGACGTGGATCATCTGCACCAGAAAAGCTTTTCATCCTACCACATGTGGTAGTAGCACCACCAGAGGCACCAAGCACACCTGGGTTCCAGCTTGATAGTATTGCCTCTGGACTTCCTGCCCTAACTGCCCTGCACTGGTGACCATCACTAACAGTGCAAGTGAAGATGACAATTATGTCACCCATCAGAAGCTGGCAGAGCTTTTGCGAGAGACACTGGACAGGAGAGTCAGTGCCCACATTGGAAATCTGTTAACTCAGGGCCCTTTGATATGCCTTCTTCTGTGGTTTCACTTGCTAATGCAGTGAGCTACAGAATAGGGTTCAAACCCACACAAGTGTAGTTTTCTTGTCCTGATATCATCTGTTCCATTTCCCTAAATTGTGTTTTAAAGTCACTTCTTCTAAGAATTATTCTGTGGCATGCCTTACTAGGTCACTGTTCTGCATGGTATATCCTTTAAAAATGAAAAGGGTTTAAACCCAAGTATGTGTATTTTCATTGTCTTGCTATAACGCGTTTGGTTCCCCTGGGATGTGTTTTATAGTCTTCTCTTCTATGATTACTCTGGTAATACACTGTTCTGGCAAATATATCCTTGAAAAAAGGAATGGGGTTCAAATGCAGGTAGCTGTACTTTTGTTGCTATCATGTGTTCCTTTCCTCTGAAAATGTTTTATGGTCATCTCTGCAATGAGTTCTTCCAGGGCATGCCTTGCAAAATCATTGGGCTACAGCATATCAATGACAGGCAGGGATTAATTTCCATCCATGTGAGTTTTTCTTATCATGCTATCATGTGTTCAAGTCCCCTGATGATAAACAATTCTATCATGTGTCCACTATGCAGGGAAGGTTGGCACCTTCTAACATAGTATATTCCTAGATTCTCATGACATTTTTGAGCTAAGAAGTTGGGGAATATAGGATCTTATCCCACCTCCAACCTGTTCATTCCATATTTACACAGCCTGTGGTATACTCTCTGCTTGCGTCACCTTTTCATCTAAGTTTATTCTACAGTCCCATTTCTGAACTATGCTGTGGTCATAAAATAGATGGACACACCACCCATGTGCTGAGAATGACCCTATAATTCAGAAGCATCCTTCTGTAGTCATGATATATGTGCAGAGCAACATCAGTGGTCATTAGTAATCACAGAGAAATGACACTTTTCTTCCTAAGGCAAAAAATATTTAAAATCCTTAACATACTGTAAGCTAATCAGTCATGCGAATGACCTCAGTTTCACTGCACATTCTCTACAGAAATAAAAAAGCACTGCTACCATTTTTATTTGCAGTTCTTTGATTACTCAGTTTACTTATGCAAGTGTACTTACTGTGCCATTACACTGATTGGGATTTCTAATCCCCTGGTGATTGCATGTTGTTTTACATAACTTTTCTGATTGTAGTCTGCACATGTGTTACATGTCCAAGCTACATACTGTATGTTGTATGACCCTTTCAACAGTGACTGCTGGAATGGCTCCTTTTGCTACTGCACTGCTATGAGATATTCAAGTTTGAAAGTTATGGGTTCATTTTTCTTGAGGTCTACTGTTTTTCTGTTTGCCATCCATCTGCATATGTGCTGCATTTCCTTGATATATCTACTCTATCATCCCTTTTACACTATCTACTACAGTGGCAAGTGTAAAAGTTATGGATTCAGTTTCTCTGAGTTTTTTTTTTCTTTTTTTACCATGTGTCTGCATATGTACTGTAGTGGCTTCCATTGTAAACTGTGGATAAACAGCATGTTGACTGAATTGCTGACTGGGCTCTCCTCAGAGTAACTTATATTCCTTTTTTAATGACATTCACGATACTCAGGTCCACTACTGACTCCGTGATGTTGTCAGAACTAGTGCAGGTTTGTACATCATGTTACTGTATTGTATCCCACCTCTGCTGTGTATATGTTGCATTTTTCAAACCAGACTTAGGCAGGGATTCATGAACAATGGTGCAGGCTTCGTGTGAAGCCTGCACAATGTTTACATGTTAGCACGATAAGCAGCGGAGCTAATCACATATGCATGCTGCTCATCACATGTACACACATACAAACACGATTTCATGGCCAGCAACAGTGCTGACAGCCAGGAGAACATGCTGAGTAGCACTAGCATACACAGTAAACAAACAAGCTTGGCTATGGGCAAACCTGTTAATCGTGCTCACCCGGACAGCACAAAGAGCTACATAAGGCAAAGAATGCAAGCTGTACACAGGGAGGGAAAGCTTACTGAGTGTGCTGTGCACATAAATTGTATATATGAATACGGAGATAATTAAGAGAGGATGGGTAAATGGCAAGGGAAACTAGAACACGGGGGTCACCAGACAGAAAATGTGTACGGAGTACAATGTGCACAGAAATCAAAGAGATGTATACAGAAATATGTAAGGGGTGGTGAATGTAAAACACGTATTAAGATAATTGATGTGAATGTGCTTATGCCACAATTTTGTAGTAATAAAATTCTGCAAAATGTATATCACAGTAATTAATTGTGGTCACACTTCCTGAATAAATATAGGTAAATAAAAGCAGACAAGATATTATAACATGTGACAGTTAAATAAATTAATATTGTAAGAGAGGGGAATGACATGCCATATTAATGTCATAAGCATGCTCAGTTAAGATATCAGTTCACAAGGACAGTATACAGATTATGTAGGGTTGCCAACCATCCATCATTCTTCCAGACTACCCGAAATTAAGGGACACTGTCTGGAAAATGGAGACTACCTTTTCTGGACAGAGTATTGTCTGGAAAAAAATAAAATCAAATTGTAAATAAAAAATCAGAATGATGTCTGTAATGGAGGGTTTTAGGAACTTGTACGAGACATTTTTCAAACTGGATAGCTTTAGAACCTCACCGGAGACTTCTAGAAGAAAAGAACAGCAAATCCCAGAAACCTCTAGGAGATATTGAGCTGTTGGGTGTCCTAAGGTAAACATTACATCCCAATTGCAGAGCAGGAGATTTAATGGCTATCCAGTAGCAGGACTAACTGAAGCCAGAGCGAGCCCACCAAAACAGTGAGGGCAGCTGGTGTAACCAGCGCTGCGGATGTGTAGCATGTCATTTAACTTTTGCAGTACTAGACAATTGTTCATGACTGTGTTTCTGTCCTGTATCCTCTTCATACTGTGGAGTCAAGTTAAGGCACTGACTGTTTGCTATCTGGGTAAAGCAGGTGCCAGTTTTAAAACAGCTATTTTCAAAATTCTTCAGTATGAGTTTAAGAGTGCAGGGCAAGTAACCTTAAACTGCACTACAAAAAATGCTTTGATTTCCCTAATCTACTTCTTGTTGCATTTCTGAAAACAATTCTCATTAAAGTACACATTTAATTTTTGATGGTTACTAGTCTTATCACAGCAAATTAGAGAATCTTTTTGAAAAAACAGAAAATAACTTACTCTGATATAAGGAATTCACCATGGAAAATCATATTTGTGTTCTTTTAGTGGGGGGATGCCCCTTTTCCAGAAACTGATATTTACTATGCATGTTAAATTACTAAAAGCAAGGGACTGATTTATAGAGGCCAGCAATATATGTTGGTGTTTGCTTAATCTCATAAATACTTAGTCCAGTTTTAAACGCTGACTCCATTTCAGCTACATGCAATGAGTACCTAATTTTTCTGTACAGTCACATCTGTCTGACACAATTTTAAAATACCTTTATGTAGTAAAGCAACAGAGAAGCAAAATATAACTGGATTAACTGCACCTTGAAGATGTTGCTATAAATCTGCCTGGTTAAATCTTTTAAAACTGACACCATTATTTTTATTCATTCTTTTTGTTTTTCCCATTGTTTACACTGTTGGCTTGCAATTTACTCCCAAATCAGCTCTACTATTCAACAAAAAAGTGTTACAGCTTTCTGAAAAGTACTTTTAAGAAATTCCTGCTGATAGTGACATAAACATTTCAAGCCATATTGAGTATGTACAAAATGCAAGTGTTGATTTATTTACTTGACTGCGTGGCTAATTGGTTGATTGTTAAACTAAATAAATATTTCCCAACATGCTAAATGGACTTATTCATCCCTTTTAGCCAAGACCTGGACCTGGTGATGTTGAAAACAGGAAAAATTATATGTATATGTAAATAATAGCAAAATCAATGTAGGGAGTACAGGCATTTCACATTTGCACCAAGGATCAGCATTAGTATATACGCAGTGATCAGTGCAACATCCTCCACATTTACTACTGTGATCTTATAAATTTTCTCCAGGTACTCTGGTTTCTTCCCACCTACCAAAGTCATGCAGTAGGCAAAGTGGCAAATCTAAATTTTCTCTAGGAGTGTATGTATGTCTGTGTGTGTGTGTGTGATACATAAGAAAATTCTGGCAACTGACTTCCATTTCCTACTTGCCTGATTGCTCACTGTGTCTCTATAACAGTCAGGTGTGGCTCGTAAACACGGGCGGATGGATGGATTGATCATCCCTTGTGTGAGTCTCATTTGGAGATAATTCCACATCACTTTTAGACATCCCTCTGTGGGTTGCATTCCTCTGTGAGTCATCCTAGCTTACTTACATTTTACTGTCAGTTTTTTTCCTCCCCTAATGTCCTTTTTTATGTTCTCTGAAAAGTTGTCCAATCATGTACCTTTGGATAATGGGCATATTAGTCTCAAAGCAAAACCTTAAGCAGATATGTCCGTTCTGACATCCTTTTTTCAGTGACCCAGCTTGTATTCTATGCACTGACATGTGTTTACTCTTGGTGTCACATGTACAGTAGCTTCTCCATATAATTCACCATTAAAGCATTACTAAAGTTAATATTTAAGAATGTGCTGTTAGTTTGAATTTTATGAACTTAGGTTCTTTCAGAGCCATCCCATCCTTTTCATATGCCCTGATTTAGACTAGTATTGCAAGCTAATGCCATTGGTTCTATGTGCTTGTTGTTTAATCTGTTTATGTTGTCTCTATTTTTTTTGTCTGTGGCTTTGGGATATGGGTGAAAAGAATTAGTGATGGAACCATCGACCAAATAAGCAAAACTGATGTAGGTTCAAGGCAAAGCAGTAACTGCAACAGTCAAGCACATCAAATTAACTGCACTGAACTACTATGAGGAGCACGTAGAATGCATTTTGAATGTTGCATTGTTAAAAAGCAGATCCACCAAATGTGAAGCTTTTCCCCTTATTAAGCAAAAACCTACAGTTTACAGCAAGAAAAAAGTAAGAAATGTAAGCTACAGTTAAGATGAATAATGCCAGCGACAGATTAATGGTTCTAAACATTATTAAGCAAAATTTTGCATGTCACATACCAAAATTACACACACTTTTGCTTTCACATACATGAATTTTTGACATGAAAAGTTGTCATCCCTAACATTATATGATATTTGCACACTGTGCATTCCATCAATATAACAAATTGGAAAATAGTAATGGCTCGGAAGCCACAATTTCCTTTTGCAAGTATGAAACCTATCCCATCAATGTTACCACTGACCTGTGTATTAACTGCTTATTCCACAGATACAGGACTAACACATGTATGAGGAGGATCAGACTTGAAGGGAATTATACACCTCAATATTCTAATTGTTATCCATTCAATGTGTAGATGTGTGTGTGGTGTTAGAAATGTGGGAGCAGAGTTTGACATATGTAATACCCTTGCATAAGGGACTCTAGCCTGACACAGTTAATTTGCAGACAGATAAGAACAGATACAAACACCACATTGTTATGCAATGTATTCCCCAGGGCTGTGTATTGTCAGCATCTGCACAGGAAGTAGCAATGGATATTGTCATTGTACAGGGCTGTAGTGTAAGTTTCTCTGCTGTTACCACTTCCACTTAGTGGTGAGGCTCATAATGCTTTTACATCTTAATTTAGGAGGGTATGGTTTGCCTTGGTGAAGTTCTTCAGTCTGATTTTGCCCTTTGTTTGTTCTGATGTTACTGTCTGATAGTTGAGGTAGTGCATTCATTTGACATGTTAGTGAGGACCAGATCTAGGATGTTTGTTCTTCTTGACAGGGTATGAACAATTTGTTACAGGGCATTTCAGTAAATAAAGTCAAGTATCTTTTGTGCTAGTGGGTTCAGGCTAGAGTAGGTTTCCCAGTTGATAGTGGGATAATTGAAATCCCCTATAACCAAGAATGTTTGGTAATATTTGCATTGTCTCCAGTTTGGTCAAGTAGGCTTTCTGCATGTCATGATCCATGGAGGGGGCACTATAACTGGCTATGACTTGAATGGGGTCTTACCCAGCATAACCTGAACTTGGAATAACTCCATGGAGTTGTCCAGTCTAACTAGACAGGAAGTGAATTTATATCTAATATAGATAGAAACACCACCTCCTTTGGTTCTCACACAATCATTTTGTGGTCTGAAGGTGTGGAAGGCATTGTAGCCTTGCAAGGCTGGGGTACTCTCTGAGGCCTTGAACCAGGTTTCTGTGACCACACAGATATCTACATCTTCCAGTGACAGAAGTGCTTCCAGGGTGTGCAGTTTTTGGTTTAAGCTCCTAGCGTTCAGCAGCATAATCCTTATTTTGTTATGATTGGCAAATTTCATGTCGGTAAGTTTGTTTTTGAGACTTTGACAAAAAAGGCACTATGTAGGAGGCAAGAGCCTTTGCCAGCAGCCAAAAGCCTACAGATGCCAGTTACAAACCATCTCTGGCAAAGCAGTGAGGTTTGTCGACCATGGCTTCCTAGGCTGACAGGAACTGGATCCCCTTTGAGTGACACCAAAGACTAAGTCAAATATTGAAATCAATAATTTTTTTGTTTATACTGTGGCATCATTCTAAGTGAGCATAGTATGCTGCTCAAGGCTAGGGAAATACCTGACTGGGACACATACTCAGAGAGCTCAATCATGTCTCTAGTCATATAGTCCAGTGGAGTCTATATCAGAACACCGAAAGTTAACATTTTCGAATGTTCTTACATCGACCCCTAATCAGCAAACGCTGACAACATCGAACATTCAGAACAGCAAATTCTTTCCTAGGGAAAAAATTGGCTGTTCCAAAACACATACACACAACACAAGCACACCAAACAAACAGCAATCCACACACATACACCCAAAATCTTACAGCTAACCCTACACTAAACTGTACAGACACCACTAACTATCCACTTACCTTAACCCAAACCCTAACCCTAAGGTCCGTCACTGTCGGACACTCACCTCACCTGCGCCCTAACCCTAACTCACCTAACCTGGCCTAACCCTCATGTCTACACAATTGCACACATACCTCCCTCCCGCCCTAACCCTAACTCACCTAACCCATGCCCAATTGCACACTTACCTGAACCTGACCCGTAACTTTCCACCACAGTGCTGAAAATAACGAAATGACAGAAACGGACAACCGAATTCTTCCCTAGGAAAAAAAATTGGTTATCTGTTGTTTCACTATTTTTCAGTGCTCGCTGAATAGGGGCCGATGTAAGAACATTCGAAAGTATGAACTTTCGATGTTCTGATATAGACCCATCCAGTGAAGTACACCTCAGGTCATTCACACCAACATGAAGTATGACAGAGTCATAATTGTACTTTTTGCTGAGAGACCTGAGCGCATGCGTGATCTGACAAATCCTGGCACTGGACAGGCAGCTGACTGTGACTTTCTCCTTGTCCAACCTGGTGAATGGGACATCCATGCATCTCACTACTGAGTCCTCAATGACTAGAAAATTTATTTTTGAGTGTTATGCCTTAAGGGCTTGGTAGGTGAGCCACTGGTGTTGCTGCATGTCATGGGTGCTGTGGGGACTGTGTTAGTTGTAGCACTCTTGTGTTTTGGAGATCTCTCGTGTCTTGGTAGGTTTTGAGAGAATGCCCGCATATGTTGATTTTTGTGTTGGATGCCTCCTATGTTTATAAGTAGTGGTACTATGTACATGTGTAGTGGTGGGTGGGTTGACAACCTCTTCCATATTACTGTTTTGAGAGCGAGAGATCATGGATTCAAGATTCTTGGTGAAAAGTAGAAGAATTAGATATATTAATTGACAAATTTCCCATGACTTCAGGACTCCATTTGAATAAATCAAAATCAATTTTTTTATTTTTAAATAAAAAAAAAGAACTGCAGACGAAGGGGGATCACATCATAGGGAAACAAGAATCTACCTTAAAATATCTAGGAATTGAGTTATGCAAGGATAATAATGAATTAGTCTAAAAAAAACTACAATAATATCATCAATACAATTAAAATCTCTGTGGAAAAATGGAACAAAATAATATTAACATTTAAAGAAAGACTACAGTTAATAAAAATGTTTTTACTCCCCAAGATCCGATATATAGCCTTGGCAATACAACTGTTACCAGAAAGGAATATACTTAAAGAAATAAATTCATGCCTAATAAAATTTTTATGGCTTCCCAAAAGAAACAGAATAACTTTAATACATCATATCAGACCATAGAAACAGGGAGGACTGAACTTTCCTGATATCGAAACATTTATAAAAGCATCAATATCTAAAACAATCTGAGATTGGATAAGTCCAGATTACTCTGCAAATTGGAAAGAATTGCTAACTGTAATATCAATAAATGAATTTGATTTACAAAAAAAAAATTCAAATAGATAAAAGCAATTTGCCATGGCACATATGTATTAGTATGCAATATAACATAACTAAATCCACTAAAACTCATATGATTATTAAATTGACTCATTTAGGAAAATTATTAATGCAAATGTAGATTTAAAAATCTGGTTTGATCTTTTAACATAATTTATAATGACAAAGAACTTTCCACATAAAATACATAGAGAAACTATTAATTCCTAGGAACAGAAAGGATTTGTTTGTTTAATTTCAATGCATCAAAAAACGAAAAGTTTTAGATATCCAAGTAATAAAAACAACATACAAAATTCCACAACAGGACTGGCTAACTTTACAGAGTATTCTGTCAGATTCACAAGGTTTAAGTAGAATAATTAACAATTCTTAATTTAAAGAAATACCTACATTTATGAAATACATATATGAAATCATATATAATGACTTTGACATGGGAAGCAGTATTTCAAAATTTTACAAAATATTGATAAACTATAAAACAACCAAAACCTCATATTAGAAATATATAACAAAAGGAGGGTACATTGAAAAACTCATCAACTTAAATGTAAACCCATACATTACAAGATGGGTAGCAAACTGACTGAGTGATAGAACCCACAGGGTCAGAGTTGCTGGCGCCATGTCAGACTCAAAGCCTGTCACAAGTGGTGTCCCACAGGGCTCAGTCCTGGGCCCACTCTTGTTTGGCATCTACTTTTCTGAAGTGCAAGCAAACACAGGAGGGTTATGGCTGACAAAGTTTGCAGATGACTGCAAACTGGGCGCCGTAGTCGAAAACACATCTGACACAGATATCCTTCAGAAGGGTCTCACAGAAACGGATAACTGGTGCCAGAGCCATGGCCTAAAGTTAAATGCCAAGAAATGCATAGTCATACCCTTCGGGAAAAACAAGGTTACCCCTAGCTACCATATAGGTGGCAATCCACTGATCACAGAAGAAGTTATCAGGGACCTGGGGACCCAGGTTGACAGTAGCCTTTCATTCGACACTCATATTGCTAAAGTAGTTAGGAAGACCTTCTACATTGCCCACCTTATCATGAAGGGATTCACATCTAGATCAAGGGAGGTCATAGTCTCCCTATACTCATCACTCATCAGACCAATGATTGAGTACAATGCCCCATTCGGAATGTATCTGACCCGACACTTGCAGCAGCTGGAGAGGCCACAAAAGTTCCTCACCAAAAGGATAAAGGGTCTCAAAAATCTGTCTTATGCTGCCCGACTGAAAAAACTCCAGCTATATTCAGTTGCTTACCGCTTGCTCAGAGGTGACCTGTGCCTGACATACAAGGCCATGTCAAACCCAGATTTGATGAACATGCTTCATCTCAAAAAATCTAGATCCCTCAGAACCACAAGGGCAGGAGACTTAAACCTCGACACGGTTATTAATAGGACGTGCTGGAGGGATAGATTCATCACCCAAAGACTCCCTATGCTGTGGAACAAAATCCCAGTATATGTGAGGCAGAGCACCTCGCTGGCCTTGTTCAAGAGGAATCTTGACCAATGGATGGGAGATCGCAGATACACCCCAGGGGTTACCTCAGTGTCACTGCTCGACAGAGGCACAGCAAAATAATGGGCATAGTTTCTCCAAACTAAAGGGGTGGCGTAAGCCACAAAACTATGGGCTAGGCTTGTAAATGCCCTCGGGCAGATAGCCTAGTATGAACCTAGGAACCTATCAGCATCGAATGCGATATTGTTGACGCGAGAATGCCAAAAGTGCAGAACATCGAACGGGTAAACGGAAATCTCTGTAAGGGGAGATTTCCATTTACTACAATGTAGTGTGATCTCAGAGTTGGTATATTTAAGTAGCGGGGGGTGTGGGGGGTGCAGGGGGGCTTGCCCCTCTGCCTACACCTCTGCCTACACCCTTTAGTTTTTTTTTTTTTTATTTTTTTATCGGCATTCGAAAATTTAATAGTTCGATCATTTCAGTTTGATATTTTGTGATTCGAACTACTAAATTTTTATAATGCTGATATAGACCCACAAAAGGATACTCAATACAGTTAACTGAAGTTATTAAAACAAATATTATTACCAATAAAATATACATCCTTTACACAATACTGGAAAGTTTTTAATTGGAAATGCTTGCACAGAGCATTCTTAACCCTAGATAGAATCAGTAAAATTAGTTCTTCCATAAAAGGAATATGTTGGAGATGTGACCAAGTACACAGTGCAGATTGGAACCACATTTTCTTTGATTGTGTTAAAATGAAGCTATTCTGGAATGGTATTCATAACTTTCTACAAGCTTTATTTAATGAATCATTTTATTTAACTAAAGCTCTTGTATTATTAAATGTGAAGGAAGGTCCTCATTTGAATAGGTCAAACATGTATCTAGTATGGACTATACTTGCAATTTCAAGGAAGTGTATAACAAGAAGATGGAATACAAACACAATATCAACTTTGTAAGACTTCTACAGCCTACAGAAGACCACAGCATTATTGGAAATTAAAATTAAAGAACTAAGAATTTATCCAAAGCCAGTTATCATCAACCCTTGTGGAAAAGTCTTATCATTGATTGACACTTTACAATAATTAATCAGACACTCTGATAATGGATAGGACATACTTATAAAGTAACTGTATACATTAAGATCTGTTATAGTGTCAGGCTAATGTAAATAGTGTACATAGTTATTTAAGATGGTATGTATAAATATTATGGAACCCATTCAAATGTATTTGAAAACAATTTTTGAGGGGAAAAAAAGAAGATTCTTGGTGTAGATGCATCTCTCATACTATGTAGTACAGTAAGTTATTAGTAGAGGGTTGTCAGTGTACATGAGGCAATTGCTACACTGTCTCAAGAGACCCAAGTCCACAAGGTTGGCAGGAGAAACAAAGGTGGTCCAACTGTCCATAATGCTAGGTTGAAGACTGTTGTCAATGGGGGGACGAGGCTTTTCAGGATTGATCAAGGAGGAGCTCAGTGGATGGATTTTTTTTTTGGTTGATAATTTCTTTGACTGGGATAGTATTAAGGATGAGGGTTATATTAATGTGCTACAGCTGTAACTGAGGGAAAAAGTGTTGAATTAATCTGTCTGGCTATGGTGCACTATTCTGTGGCAGTGAGCAATACTGCAAGATGTGCAGACAAGCAGGAACCTGCTCAAGTGTGGGGCTTAAATACCAGAAGCTAAAACTTGAAATAAACTTTAAAAAGGCTAAAAAAAAAAACAACGAGGAAACTTATTCCAAGCCCTAGACCAACCACCAGAGGCCAGACAGGTTGCACTCAGCACAATCCTCTCACTAGAATGGAGAAAAGCCCCTTCCAATCCAAGATCGGCTGGAAAACATGCTCAGAACAAACAGCTACTACAAACAGGCCCAGAAGCAGCAAACCTGTATCTGGACTATGCTACAGCTACTAGCTACCCTAGTTTGAGTAGGAATCACTAGAAAATGTTTAACGCAGCAAATAAATAGCAGTGAGGCACTAAAAAAAATATTTAAAACGGCATAAAATCAGCAAGGAGATTCTAGCTAACAAACCAGTTATTATAACACTGCTTGGTGGGAAAACCAGAACAAGCAGAACAGATTGCTTTGCAACAGTGAAAAAAAACAGCAAATACTTAACAGACAGAGAAAAGAGCAAACAGAGGTTAGTAAACAGTGAAAACAGCAAAAATAATGTTGATTTAACAGGCGCAGTAAGGTAGACGATTGCAAAACGACAGTGTAGAGTAGCACCCAAGATATAAATACAGTTTTAAACTAGCCAGCAGGCAATAAATAAGTGTAGTAAATAGTATAAATAAGCAAAAAAAAAAAAAAAAAAAAAACAAGGTTGGACATGAACCATCAGAAAAAAAACTCTTTAAAACATGAGACATTATTAACAGGAACTATTTTGTTCACCATAACATAAGCTACTTATTCAGTTTTGTTATGTAATATTGCCTATGTGAATAAGGGGTTGTGATTAAATATCAAACAAAAATTTGAAATAATAAGAAACTAGTTAAGTGTGTGTTCATGCAATGGTATTTATGGTACTTGTACAACGTCCGTTTTGTCCTTATTTCTCAAAATAGAATGCGGATATAGTAGTCATAATTTGTAAATATAAATAATATATCTAGGCAGATGTAGTTGGTTAGTGTAACATTCTAAATATTTGTATGTATTTTGTCATGCTGTAGCAGGGTGAGATATAGCCAGAGAGGACTGTGACTGAATGGCATCCCACCATTCTGACCTTTGATGCTTTGCTCGATAACAGAAAACCACACTTCAGTCATTTCAGTGATGTTAGATTTCATAGGTTCATAGGTTGGTACTAAGCTATCAACCCTAGGGCCTATACAAGCCTAGCCATAACAATTCCCTGGCTATTTTTTCCCACACTATTTACTTCCCTGGACCCCTGTCTAGCAGGGCGACTGACTTGATCCCCGGAGTGAATTTCCTTTCTCCAATCCAATCGTCAAGGTTCCTTTTGAAGAGGGCCAAAGAGGCACTCTGCTTGACATGTATGGGCAATCTATTCCAGAGTCTGGGGAGTCTCTGGGTCAGGAACCTATCCCTCCAGCATGTTTTGTTTATTGTGATGACAAGGTTTAGATCCCTGGAGTGCAGCTTTGAGGGACTGGGATTTCTTTAAGTGTAGCATGTCCAACAGCTCTGGGTTTGACATGGCCTTATATGTTAAGCAGAGATCGCCTCTGAGTAGATGATATGCGGCAGAATATAGCTGGAGTTTTTTAAGGCGATCAGCATAGGGCATCTGCTTTAGGCCTGTGATTCTTTTAGTGAGGTATTTCTGCGGCCTTTCCAGTTGTTGCAGATGTCTTGAGAGGTACATACCAAACGTGGCATTGTATTCTATAATGGGTCTAATGAGGGATGAGTACAGTGGGATAGTGACATCCATTTTTCTGGATGAAAAGCCCTTAGTGATGAGGTGTGCCACATAGAAGGATTTTCTGACTGTTGTGGCGATGTGGTTATTGAAGGTGAGACCACTGTCCACCTGTGTCCCTAAGTCTCTTATCACACTTTCAGTGTTTAGTTTACTGCCACCTATATGGTAATTCACAGGTACATGTTTTTTTCCCAAAGGGGATAACAATACATTTCTTGGCATTGAGCTTGAGCCCATGGCTCTGGCACCAAGCATCTGTTTCTGTAAGGACCTTTTGTAGAGTATCCACATCATTTGGGGATTCAATAATGGCTTCCAGTTTGCAGTCATCTGCGAATTTTGTTAGCCAGAGTTGCTTAGTGTTGACCTGTACTTCAGAGAAGTAGATGCCAAACAAGAGCGGTCCCAGGACTGAACTCTGAGGTACTCCACTTGTCACTTGTCTGGAGCTGGATTTGGAGTCGGCTACTTTACAGTGTGGGTTCTATCAGTAAGCCAGTTAGCAACCCATTGGGTGATGTAGGGATTAATGCCCAGCTTAGTAAGTTTATCTATACTTCCAGAGTGGGGGATGGTGTCAACGGCCTTGGCAAGGTCTACATAGGCTGTGTGGGCCACCTTAGCCTTGTCCATGGCTCTGGAGACTGATTCGAAGAAGTCAGTCAGGTTCAGGAGACAAGATCAGCCCTTCACGAACACAAACTGGGTGAGGTCCAGTGTTTGTAGGTTGCCAATGTTCCATGATAATACGCTCCATGGCCTAGCAGATAAGGCTCGTCAGACTGATGGGACCGTAGTTTCCGGGATCCAAGGTGGATCCCTCCTTGTGAAGTGGGATAACTGTAGCTCTGCGCCACTCAGTGGGCACGAAACCTGAGGTGAGGCTATGGTTAAACATGACACTTAGGTGAGGTGCCAGTTCATATTGTAGTTCATGTTGTACACAGCCCAGGATGTCATCTGGTCCCATGGATGCTGCATTCTTAGCTTTGGAGAGTGCGTTTTTTTACCTGTGTGGCTGTTATTACTGGAATTTGGCAATCTTCTGGTATTGAGATGGGCAATTTAGGGGGTGGGGGGGTGAAGTTGGCACTGAATCGATCTGCCTGGATAGTGGCAATATCCTTGGGAACAGTATATTTAATGCCATTCTGTTTTAGCTCAGAGCAGATCTGAGCATTGCCATTTAGATTCTTGACATACTTATAGAATGTCTTGTGGTTGTCTTTGGAATCTTTGACAATTTTATTTTCGTAACTAGCTTTGGAGGATTTTATGAGGATCTCAGTTTCTTACTGAGGCTGGTAAGGGAGTTTTTTGCATCCTGGGATTTTCCTCTTTTCTGCAACAGTTTCTTCCTTTTGTTACAAAGTTTGTTTATGGCAGGGGACTACCAGATTGGCTTCCTTTTTTTGGATGAGAGCATCTTGGTTCTATTTGGGATGTCACAATTCATGCATGAGTGGATGTGCTCATACAGTGCCTTAGTGTAGGATTCAGCAGTTGAACTTTCAGTTCCCGTCTGCATGAGTGTCATGAAGTTTTTCACTTTTGACTTGAGTAGCATGAAGTTGGCTTTGGAGAAATTTTTTATGGAGGTTTCCTTACTGGGGGGTGGTGGTGGGATGTGGATGTTAAGGATGGTTAGCTTATGGTCAGACCTGACTAACGAGGGGGAGACCATAGGTGTGGAACATCGATTTCCCATGTTGGTAATGACCAGGTCTAGGATACTGGAGCCCTTAGTGGGACTATGGATTAGTTGATTCAGGGCATTGGAATTTATGAATTCCAAGAACTGTTGGGCAAAGGTGTTTGTACATAAGTAGTTTTCCCAGTTAATGGCAGGGTAGTTAAAATCACTCAGTATTAGGGTGTTTGGTTCTATCGTAATATTTTCCAGTATGTTTAGAAAGGTGCAGTGAGAATCTTGGGGTATGGTGGGGGATCCGTAGCAAACTACAATTTGGATTGCAGTCTTACCTAGTGTTAGTTGCACCTGGAAAATTTTAGAAGCATTGTGTTGAACAACTAGCCTGGTGGTGTGAATATCCTTGGTGAATATTGACACTCCTCCACCTTTAGTGTTTCAGTCCTGGTTTGGTGGCCGAAAAGTGTGGTAAGAGTTGTAGCCTGGTATTGCAGGGGTGCTCTCTGGAGCCTTGAACCAGGTCTCAGTTACTGCACAGATATCGATGTTCTCCATTTTTAGGATTGCCTTGAGAGAGTGCATTTTGAGGTTTATACTTCTAGCATTGCGTAGCATTGCCTTCAGATTTGGCATGCTTGTACCTGTTATGGTGGTGATTTAGTGACACAAGAATGGAAACCGTCTTACTTATCAGTGGGCCTTTCTTCTAATGCAGTGAACAGGTCTGGGTACATCCTATGAGAGGTGTCCTTTATTGATTCCCCTAGTTGAGTGCTTTTTCTGCATACATCTGCTGCATGTCAAACACACAAAATGCAAAGTGACTTAAAACCTACGACACCACTTTGGAGTAGAGAACTAGCACCTCTCCCCATAATCCTTGCTCACTGTGAAAAGAAGCATGCCATAAAATAAAGAGAATCCCTCTTTATCTACTCTCTGTTACAATTTGTTTCTGAAAAGCTTCTCAATTAGTGGGCTATTTATAAATGTATTCTAATTTTTGCATCATATGCATACACATTTATTATTCTTGTATCTTGTTACTGCACTCTTGTGTGTACCAAACAACTGACCTCCTGCAATTAATCAGCCCATTATTGTCACTGTGGGGTAAAGTCAAATCATGGGAAAACAACATTCAAGCAGCCATCAAGGTTTTTCTAGTTTGTAATACTTCCCCATCTGGACATGAATGTTACCTCATACATCCTACGAAAGTTATCATACAAGCATGATTTGGCAAGAGGCAATCACATGTCTCTACTCATTACTGCATACCATCCAACTTTCCCTCACGTAGGTGTCAGTACTGCAGTGAATCAGACCACTTCTCACCTTCAGGGTGGGCAAGCTGACAACAGATGTTTACATCCTTCATTTCTCTCCCACCAGGCTGCTCCAGTGCCTAAGTTGCTGCTCAGACTCTAATCACCTTAGTCATAGTCAGTGTTTTAATCCCTCTGTGCTATGGAGCTGATCAGTCATAGTCAATGTTTTAATCCCTCCGTGCCATGGAACTGGTCAGTCATAGTGAGTGTTTTAATCTTTCTGCGCCATGGAGCTGGTCAGTCATAGTCAGTGTTTTAATCTCTCCATGCCATGGAGCTGGTCAGTCATAATCAGTGTTTTAATCCCTCCATGACATGGAGCTGGTAAATCATAATCTGTGTTTCAATCCATTTGTGCCATGGAGCTGGTCAGTCATAGTCAGTGTTTTAATCTCTCTGTGCCATGGAGCTGGTCAGTATTAGTCTGTGTTTTAATCCCTCTGTGCCATGGAGCTGGTCAGTCATAGTCAGTCTTTTAATCCCTCCATGTTATGGAGCTGGTCAGTAATAGCCTGTGTTTTAATCCCTCTGTGCCATGGAGCTGGGTATTTGTTCATTAATTCTAATATCTGCATTAACCCTACTGGGTAGAACCTTTTTTCAGGGGCTGCCCTGGAATAACATCTTAAGACAAGAAATAAAAGCCTGAATGGTGTACAAGGTGCCTCATATGAAAATAGTCTGGATCATTATCAAACCATCCATCCCCTTGTTTCCTTCCCTTATCCTCTCTGGTGGTCTTAATTTAGTTGGATTTTAACATTTACACCTTCTTTGCAAGCCATGAAAAAAATCATTTAAAAAATAAATAAAACATAAAGTAAAACTAACTGCCATACTCCAGGCCAGTTTTTTTTAAACATCAGGTTTAAATAAACATGTTGAATCTAATCAAAAGTGCAGCATTTTGGACAAATAGTCACTACAGAAGCAACATGATATGCCAGTATTAGGCAGCATTGTTGATTTATAATATCTGGTTCCTTCCCCTATTTATTTTATAATATTTAGTTCCTTCCTCTATTTGTTTCACTGTTTCTCTTTTCTTAACATGTGGTGATGTATTTCACAGACCTTTTATAGAATGTCTTCTACATTATATACTCACGTTGACTTGTGTTGAACTGTAAAACTGTAAAACAAGCACAAGTTGCAACATGCAGTACCAGATCTGTACATTTAATTTCTTCTTCTTCTTTATCACTTCATGTACTATCTACAGTGAGAAGTTTCCTACATCACCCGCTACCTCTACTATCAATGGTGAGAACCAGTTTATGTGGTTTATTAATTGCTAATGCTTTATACGTGAAAATATAATATGTTAAAATGTTACTATAATGAACATTTGGCAAGATGCTTTTGAACTGTACCTTTTGTGGACTGATGAAGTTAACACCAGCTCTGAGTTTTTCTCTTAAAATGTATTTATGTTTTAGTTAATGTAACTGTGATAGTCATGTTAAACAGTAATGGTTATTTTCTGGATTCCTGAAATCTTTCACATAGTTATAAAATTTACTGAGACCTTTGTGTGAAGACAGAGGCTGTACAAATTATTATCAGATTATCAGGTTCACGGTCTATATGAAACTTTTTGAAATAGCCCACTACATTGAACAGTATGGAAAATGGCATATTTGTAAATATTACTACTTAAAAAAAAAAACATATAGTAATTATTCACCTCATTATAAAAAAATTAAAATAATCAAATTAGGTTACTTATCATTGCACCAAAACTTATACTCTTGATTCTTGGAAGCCTTGTATGTTTAAAAAATGCTTTACAGCACACTTTATCTTGTATGTGTACACTTTGGCTATACTGTACTATACGTGTACAATTCTTATATTTTATTTTCCTCACATACATACAGGATAGTGTTATATCAGACCCAGTATGTTTCTGGCATAGACGGGACAATGACATAATGAAATATATATTTACTTTAATTTTTTAAAGCTTGCTGTTGGTATGAGAGGAACCTCCCAAAAGCATTTCCTGTATTTAGGCTACTAAATGATAAACTGAATGAATGATTAAGTTTAATTTGCATGGAGTGCTCAGAAGAGATACGCTGGTTTATTCCATCACATATGCAAATATTGTTTTACAAACACAAGGAATGGATTACTGCATAAACTTTAAACAAAATGAAATAACTTTGAAGGTATCAGGATGAAGAACACATTGTTATACTAAACATTAATTGGAAACTATTAATAAATACTTACAAGAGTTTAAAATCATGTAAGTAGATACAGAAAACGTGTTAACAGTTACAGAATAGTGCACAATAACTGAAAAAATATTGGAGTCTTAAAGTGGACTAAACTTCTTTTTATAGTGATGGCAGAATTATTGGTAGGGAACAAACAAAGATCTCAGTACCAAAAAATGGTATGTATTTATATTAAGAAAGATTTAACACTGGGCATAAGAGTTGTGTGCACATTTTGACAGCCAATGCACTGTAACTTTAGAATTTTATTCTGAGGGAGACTATATAAACATGGTTCCACAGCTGCTTCAGATGAGTAACACACATTTATATTTACCTGATTTGTTTTATGCTTGTATTTGTTTCGGCAACAAAACAATTTTATTTTCAAGTGATTCTCCATAGTTTTAATTGCTTTCTTACTTGTAATACCTGACTTTGTGATATATAAATGGCTATTTTTGGTTTGTGGATCTGTTTATTTTTATTGTTTTTTTTTTTTTGTAAATTTATTGATTGTACAGTTCTTAGTAATTATAGCACTTTAATAAACTTAATTTCCTCGGTGGTATGACATACATATGTGTTTGATGTGAATTGTTGAGAAAACTGTTCCATAACTGGCTTGTTTATAACCATTATTAAGGATGCTAAGTATGTGTGTATTAAAATAAACATAATAAATTACTTATTTTTATTCTGCTGAGTATTGCGAAACATTTTAATGTCACATACTGAGAAATGTAACAATTCACCTAACTTCATAATGCAGACTGCAACACAGTAACTGAAGTCATTGCTAAAATGCAATACGACTAGCAGCAGGAATTACATTTCACATAATCCTGCCAAATCAGTGACAATGGTTAAATGATTTAGCAGTGCCAGCTATTTAGGCACTAACTGCAGTGTTATCTTGGTCACTTGGGCTGTCCATAAGTGAAGAAGTGATACAGTCATCGCTACTGTTTACTTTTCATATAGTACATTTGCAGTATACCTGGAAGGAGTTTATTTACTTTTTATTTATTTTTATTTTATTTTACATTTGTTGACCGGGCTGGTCCAACTGGATATATGTCCATTTTCAGTGGAGGCCCGGGGAGAAAAGCTCCACAGACAGAGTAATATTTACAAAAATACAGGTACAATGCAAAGTTTTGTCAATCATTACATTTCATTGAGTATAATGTATTAATCAGTAAAAAATAAAAATTATTATAGTATATAACAGCTATAGATGTTCATACAAAGTATGTTCGATTACACTATTAAACTTTAACATCACACACACATTATTGTTAGCAGATAAGTAAACAAGCTTAAACAGGTAGGAAGATTAGTGTCTAGGGGCAAGGTAGGAAGTTAGTCTGGGTTAGCACAGGGGCATAACCAATGTGATTTAAGGTAAGGTTTCAGTTTGCTTTTAAATAGGGTAACTGAGGATAGGGAAGTTAGGTGATTAGGGAGGGTGTTCCAGGTTTTACCCACTGTATTGGAGAACAAGAAAACGACACAGCACATTGTTAATTTGTAATAGAAATTACAGGAGATAACAGACAACACAAGCAGTTTTTATTAATTAGAGAACTAGGGCTGGGCTCTTTGTTTCTCTTTCTGAGCTATTTTTTTCTCCCTCTCCAGTTGCTAGCCTTCAAGACTTCCACAACGGAACTAGAGACTATACATTCCCTACCAGTCATGAGAAAGACTACACTAGGGATCCCTCAGATCTGCTAGGGTAAGATCCATTTAGAAGGACCATAACACAAGCAAACATCAGGGAAATTAGCTCACGTCAATATCCAGGAAATAATTGATGATTTTGATAGGCTTGACTCCATCCCCTGTGCTGGGGAATTAGCTAACCATGCCAACAGGCAGTGGCATATAATACTTCCCTTCATTTATGCACATTCTCAAATGTACACTTAGAGGCTACCATCCTTATCAATGGCTTAGTAAGTCAAAATCCCATCCTCATGTTTTGTTATTGTTTATAGAATCGGGGACCTGTACATCAACACCCTAACTGGAGAATGAACGAACATTCTCCAGCAGGGTATTATATACAGGTAAAGTCCAGGTAATGCCAACTGAAACAGAATTCTGCAGTTTCACAGCATCATATTAAGGTGCTGTTAAGCTCAGACAAAAATTAAAAGGCCGCTATTTTTTGCATTTTTTTCACTGTCTAGCAAGTATAACGTTTTTTTTTTAATGTAAATAAAAAACAGTGTGTGTGTGTGTGTGTGTGTGTGTGTGTGTGTGTGTGTGTTGTCTGCATGTCTGCATGTATGTGCGTATGTCTGTGTGTGTGTGTGTGTGTGTGTGTGTGTGTGTGTGTGTGTGTGTGTGTGTGTGTGTGTGTGTGTGTGTGTGTGTGTGTGTGAGAGAGAGATGAAGAGAGAATGAGATGGGCATGCAGTCTGTTAACATGTGATCATTAAGAAATATGAAACTTGAATGTCTGGCGTTATTGGCTAGACCTACAATTAAACAGGACAAAAAAGATGTAGAAGGCCAAAAAAATGTTAGCAGTTATTTATTAGTACCCTTAAACTATGTGGATAAAATACATGCAGGTTTTAAGAGTTTGCCTAAAAGCATTCATGGAAGGATTCAGAAACATGCTTCAAATCAGGCCATCCATGACATACTATTGTGTTAAACATTTACAGTGGTGGCTAGAAAGTGTTTCTTTCTGCTGTACCCATAAGCAAAGAAAGAATGTCTTGCAGGAATGTAGAACACAAGTGAATAGCATTTATTGTGATGAAACTTGCTACTGAAATGTTGAGTGTATGCACTTTTACATGAGCGAGAAATATAGTGAAATAGGGAATACCAGTGCCTCTAGACTGCAACAGGCAGTCCATCAGCATACATTGTCTAAACACTGAGAAGTATGAAATTTTAATTCCTTACCTTTATTGACTGAAATTATTCCTCTGTGATTTGTCATACCAGAGGGACAAAGCAGGACTAGGCTGAAAACTATGTATTGGGAGGGATGCAACCAAATGGCTGGAACTGCTGGTCATGTGTGCATGCTGTTTGCTTCTGTGCGCACGTGTGTGTGTATCTGAATGTGTTTTTCTATCTATATATCTGTGGGTCTATCTGTCTATACTTCTGAAAGAGTTAGTGTGTGTGTTTGTGTGTGTGTGTGTGTGTGTGTGTGTGTGTGTGTGTGTGTGTGTGTGTGTGCGCGCGCGTGTGCGTGTGTGTATGTGTGTGTGTGTTATAACTTAAAATTTGGGTTGTAAAATACTTTCTCTAACAACAAAAATTACACATGCTTCAGCAAAAATATATAAAAAAGCATTTAGGAAATAAATACTAATCAACTTAGACAGGACATTCTCTAAGTATTTTAACATCCACCTGGGTGGGCATCATCAGGGAATTAATACTCTTCCAGGGGTTTCTAGTTACATGGTGTGATAGGCTCTACCCTCCCTCCCCTGTGTCTGGTACTTCCATCCTCCCCTAACTTCAGTGTCAAGTGCTCATCCTTACTAACCCAAACAAGTGCCTGAGTTATAGGTGTTTCTAGCTCGAAGCCAGCTGTGCAGACATTGTGCTCTTTAACTGACACATTAAACCAGGAATGTGCACATATTATTGTTACTTTAGAAATGTTTTTATTTCAGAAATTCAAATTGATTTGCTTGGTAAGACTAGTCAGAATGGTAATACAGTTATAAAACTAATTTTGTTGTTTTAGACTTCCAGTCCAAATTTCTAAGCCTGATTGCACAAGTAAAAAAGAAAAGTTGTTAGTCAGCTAATGAACAGTACACATTGAATGGCCACATGAGAGTAAACACTATGAAACAATTAATTCCGGTTTCATATTTCAGTGTATGCAAAACACTGGTTGTACATAACCCATGTTACCTACTTATGTTTGCCCTGTTACACATGAATGGCATTAGAGCTGTTACTCACTTTCAGTTATAAACTTGCTCAACAGAATGCAATCATAGGATTGTAGGATCATAGGAGGTTACTAGGCTTTTGGCCCTAGGGCCTTTACAAGCCTAGCCATGTTTTATCCTTGTCTCCTTATAGACCAAGATATATTGTCTATATTTGCAATGTGAGTCTATGATCAGCATGGGCTACCCTTGACCAAGATGGACATAGATGAAACCCCTGGGGTAAACTTCCGGATTCTCATCCAGTTGTCCAAGTTACGCTTAAATAGGGTCATTAAGGAGTTCAGTTTTATGTGATTTGGGAGTTTGTTTCTGAGGAGTGGCAACCTCTGAGAGACATATCTGTCTCTCCAGCATGTCCTGTTAATGTTGCAGGCTAGGTTAAGGTCCCTAGAGCAAGTGACTCTTGTCCCATTATTAATGTTGTAATCAGCAGGGACCTCCCCTTTGCAAAATGGGATGACAATGCATTTTTTGTGTTGAGTTTTAGTCCATGGTTCTGGCACCAGGCATTTATCTATGTAAGCCCATTTTGTAGAATGTTGACATCATTTTGGGATTTGATGATTGCACCCAGTTTGCAGTCATCAGTAAACTTGGTGAGCCACAGGTCATCAATTTTTGCCTGGATTTCTGAAAAGTAGTACAGAATCTTGTGGAACATCACTGCTACCAGGTCTGCTGGTAGAGGTAGAATCCCCAACTTTGACTGTATGCATTCTGTTGGTGAGCCATTTGGCTACCCATCTAATGATGTATGGGTTTATCCACAGCTAAGTGAGTTTTTCAATAATGTCCAAGTGGGGGATTCTGTCAAAGGCCTTGGCCAAGTTGAGATAGGCAGTATGTACTGTTTTGCCTTCATCTAGGGTCTAGGGCATTGGTGAGACTCTCAAAGATGTCCACCAGGTTTAACAGGTATGATGTGCCCTTGATGAAGTCAACCTTGGTCGGTCAAGAGTTTGAAGGTCTCCTATATCCTTGTTGATGAGGTCCATGATGATTCTCTCCATGGCCTTACAGATAAGGATGGATAGGCTTATAGGATTGCAGTTGTTGTTTTCCACTCTGTTGGGACAAAACTAGCACTTAGACTGTAGTTGAAGACAGTGTCCAGTGGTTCTGCTAGCTTCTGTTTAAGATCGATTAGTATGCAGCCTAGGATGTTCTCCAGTCCCTTAGAGGCTGTGTTTTTGACCTTGGAGAGAATAGTTATGGCCTGCTGTTTGGAGATACTAGGTAGAGGACTGGTCACAGGTATGCTTTGGGATATGATTAGTGGGAACAAGGGGGTGAAGTTTTTACCAAATCTGTCTGCTAGCAAGTTGGTGATGTTTTCAGCTGGTACCAATATCTACTAATTTTGCACAATGTTGGGCCTTCTGTTTTAGATTTCAGACATAGCTAAAGAATGCCTTGTGATTATCCTTAGCTAGGGATGCTAATTTAGTTTCATAGTTAGCTTTCAAAAGCTTTATAAGATGCCTAATTTGCTTGTTCATGCTGTGGAGGGTGTTCCTATTCTGCTGAGACCATTTTCTTTGATTCTTCAACAGCAGTCTCTTTCTCTTGTTGTATAACCCATTTATACTCGATGTCCACCAGGGTGGCTTGTTTTTTCTTGAGGACCTTGTTTTGATTTGTTCAGGTACAGTTGAGTCTATACATTCATACAGGTGTTTATACAGGGCATTTGTGAACACCTCAGTATAGCAGGCATCACTGTCAGTGGTGGCATGGGGTTTGACACTATTTATACCATCACTTGGGAGGCTATAGTTTGATTTGGAGAAATTTTTCAACCTTATTGCTCCTGAAGGGGGGGGGGGGTCAGGTGTGATTCTTACTTTGAACTAGACTGATTTATGATCAGATTTTATCAGGGAGGGTCCAACACATGGGATGGTGCAGCAATCCCTCGTGTTGGTGAGTACTAGGTCAAGGATATTTGAGTGCCTTGTGTGGGTGCAGACTATCTGTCCCAATCAATGGTAGGATAGTTAAAGTCATCAATGACCAGGGTGTTTTGCTGTATTGTGAGTGACTCAAGTAAATCCATGTATGCAGTCTGAGTTTTGTAGTTTATGGTGGGGGACCTACAGCTAACAATGATGTAGAGTGGGGTCTTTCCTGTAGCTAGTTGGATCTGTAGTAACTCCAGGGTGTTATACTGTTTAATCAGTCATGAGGTGTATTTGTCTTTAATGAAGATGGATACACTCCCTCCTTTGGTCTGATACACCTCCTTCTTTGATTCTTTCCTGTTCATTGTTTGCTCTGAAAGTGTGGAAAGCATTGCAGCCTTCCATGGCTGGGGTATTCTCTGTGGCCTTGAACAATGTCTCTGACTGCACAGACATCGGCATCTTCCAAAGTAAGGAGTGCTTCTAGTGAATGCAGTTTCTGATTTAGACTCCTGGCATTAAGCAGCATAACCTTGAGTTTGTCACTAGAGAATCTTTTTACATTGGGAATTTTGCTGTTTTGATATTGCTTAAAGAAGGCATTATGAGGCAGGCAAGTACCTTAGCCAGTAACTGAAAGCCAAGAGGTGACAGGTGAAGACCATTTCTGACAAGGCAGTGTGGCCTTTCAGCCGTATCATCCCAGGCAGATAAATACTGGATCCCCCTGGACTGACACCAAAAGTTAAGCCAATTGTTGAAGTCGATCATTTTTTGTTTGTATTGAGGTATCATCCCGGGTAAAGGTCGAATGCTATTTAGGGTTAGGGACATACCTGCCTGGGACACAAAATCTGAAAGCTCAGTTATGTCTCTCTTCATATAGTCCAGCAAGGTACAGCTCAAGTCATTCACTCCAACATGAACTATGACAGAGTCAAAATGGTGCTTGTTGTTCAGAGACTTGAATGTTTGCGTTATCTGATGGATCCTGGTACCTGGCAGGCAGCTGACAGTGACCTTCTACTTATCCAGCCTGGTAAGGGATACATCTGTGTGTCTCACTATAAAGTCTCCTATGACCAAGACATTTGGTTTTGAAGAGTTTTTCATTAGGAGATTTTTGTGTGAGACACTGATTCATTTGTTTTTGTGTTTAGTGGATTCTGTTGTGACTGTATTGGGTGCAGAAAGTTTGCACTTATGAAATCTCTGTTGTTTAGCAGACTACTAGTGAGTCCCTCCATGTATGTGGGTTTATGTGTTGTGCACTTGGTTTGTGGTAGAGGTGAACTGTGTGTGTGTGCTGACAACTTGTTTGATATCTAGTTTGCTGTTACATGAGAGAGAGAGAGAGAGAGAGAGGACTGATTCCAGGTCCATAGTATAGATACATCTCTCACATATTGTATTTTTATGTTTTAGGAGTAATAGGTTGTAAGTAAACATGAGGCAATTGCTGCATTGACTCAGGATGCCCATGTCAATCAGGCAGGCTGGAGAACTGGTGAGAAACTGTCCATCCCTTATGTTAAGTGTATTCTGTAATATGTAGGAGGGTGTGCACCAGGTTTTCCTGTTGGGCTAATAGAATCAGTTAATCTATGGGGGAGGTTTGGGGGTAAAAAGCTGCATCAACACCTCAAAATGTGCAGCTGAGTTGCTGTCTGGGCAGCAGTGCACAACTGTGTTGAGCGCTGAGAAGTAGGGAAGCTTAGAAGAGCTCCTTAGCCATTAACAAGGGAAAAATTGTCTTTCTAAGTGTCTGCATCTATACACAGCAGTGCTAGAACCCATTGCATGGTGCATGGTTATGTGCAAATGCGGTGCTTAAATCCAAAAGGAATTAACCAGTTTTTAATTCAGCTAGCCAATGGGAGAGCCCTTTTCCAACAATCCCCAGCTCAGATGGGTCCTGGGCTACATGCTTCTGTTACAAGGGTGCAATAGGGCCTTCTTAATGTAGGATGGCTGGTTTAGTGCTCAATGCAGGCCAAACAATCTAGATTTAGCAGATACCAGTCTAGGCTGTACTATGAGATACAGCAGAACCAGGTATTTCAAAGTGCGGAAAAAAAGTTCAAGTAGCAACAACAATAATGAAATGAATCAGCAAGTGAGCAGAAAACAGTTTAAAAAGTGCAGTACAAGCTGTAAATATACTCATTTTATGTAGTTATCAGTGGATACCTCTGACCAAGTTTAGTTTCTCTCTAGGTCTCAGGCTAAGTTGCCTAACTTGGAGAAGCTCTGACAAACTGAGCCATCATAATCCATATGATATAATAAATAACTCTAAAATACATGTGTACATATACATGCATATATAATTTCAATCTAATCAAGCTGATCATTTTAGTAAAACAGTGAAAACTGTCAGATGAAAAAATTATTTAAAAAGAACTGATGAGCAAGTGACCATAAAGGGAGTTTTTGCTGATTGAAAGGAAGAATGCAGTGAGGCCAGACAGTCTCTGAGTTTGTGTGTATGTGTGTTTATACACAGCCACAACCATGCACACACACACGCACACACACACACACACACACACACACACACACACACACACACACACACACACACACACACACACACACATATCTGCGCGCACCCACCCGCACAACACACACACACACACACACACGCACGCACACACACACACACACACACACACACACACACACACACACACACACACACACACACACACACACACACACACGCACACACACACACACACACACACACACACACACACACACACACACACACACACACACACACACTTGTATGCATATCATCATATGCTTCCAAGGGCAAGATTTAACAAAGAATAGAAACACTACATTGAGAAAATGTTTCTGTTAACACCTGTTTCAAATGCAGTTATATCTTAATTGATAAATACTAATATATAATTAGAAAGGAAGCTAATCTGTAATCACACCAACCTAGTGCATGGGTATAATATCTGAATATGAAGGATATGGAAATGCAATTAAATGTTGTTGTCGTCAGTACATCTCTGCAGAAGTAGGAACTACTGTAGATGCCATTATAAAAATGATCGACATTGGCAGTGGCTGACCAGTATGAGAGGTGGTTAGTGTCACCACTGTGTGTCTGTAGAAGCAGGGGGACTACTGCAGATGTTACAGTGAAAAGGAGCGACAGTGAGTAAGGCTGGCTTATTAGCATAAGAGGATGAATGGAAGCCAGGTTTACACTATCTGTGAGACAGAGGCAGACACTAGCAAGTACAGAATATTTGCAAGCAGATGACTGAATATTTTTCATATATGTAAATCTGTATGTATATTTGTATGTATGCATATGTGTGTGTGTGTCTATATATGTATGTGTATGTATGTATATATGTGTATATATATCTATATCTGTATCTATATGTGCGCATGTGTATGCATGTGTGTGTGTATCTATATATGTTTGTGTATGACACACGCACATGCACGCAGAATGCTATAGATAGATAGATAGATAGATAGATAGATAGATAGATAGACAGATAGATAGATAGATGATAGATAGATAGAGATATCTAATCAGGCTTATTTCTTTAGTGCTTAAGTATGTGATATAAGGTTAAAGTGCATCTGCATTTGTGTGTGTGTGTGTGTGTGTGTGTGTGTGTGTGTGTGTGTGTGTGTGTGTGTGTGTGTGTGTGTGTGTGTGTGTGTGTGTGTGTGTGTGTGTGTGTGTGTGTGTGTGTGTGTGTGTGTGTGTCCATAGCTGCTTGCTTAGCAGTTGCCTTTAAATATTTTTTTAATCTGTCATTTACCACTATTTTACTAAAATGTATGGTCAGCTTGATTGGACTGAAATTATGTATGTGTATATTAATCTATTTACATATGTATTTGTTAATTTAGTTACTTTGTTGATCAGGCATTCTGAACTGGGAAATAATCATTTTCAGTAATGTTTTCAGAAAGGAAAGTGCCCGAAACATTGAAGTACATAAAGATAGTGCACATTGAAAACATCTCTTAATTTTTATCAGATAGCATATTTTATTTTATTTTATTTTATTTGTACTTAATTATCTGTTTACTGACTAGGCTGGCTGGCCAAAAGACCCTTATCAAATATGACCTAGCCCTTATGAGCATTAAGACACTTTTTTGGGAAATAAATCAATAAATACTAGAAATACCTCGAAGAAAAAAATGAATCAAAACAAGAAGAAACTGAGTTAAATTATTAATATGGTAAGATGATGCATATTGAGTAGTGTACAAAACCAGTTCTCCTATTCTTCTGTACTAGTTACACTTGCATACGTTAGTTAAATGGTTAAACGCTTTGCTTCAGGGAAGTAGGGGGCAAACATCAGCAAGCAGACACCTACCTCAGGCATCCTGGACAATTCTGCGAAAAGGACCAAGAATCACTAAAAAACATCACCCCAAAAGTAGTGTTCTTCTGAATTTGGAATATGACAATTAAAGGAACACAGAGAGCATATAGCATCCACAGAAGAGAAAGGAAAATTCTGGAACAAATACTCTAGATGCTAAGAGGGGAAACAGAAAACATGGGAGTGTTTTGAAAAGTTGATGTCACCTGTCTTACAGTCACGTCCTTTACCCATACTATCACACCCCTTTTTTACCATCATGGGGCAATCTTACATATTTGTCTTTTGCTGGAAGGCTGCATGCCTGCTATTGCGGTCTGCTGTTGCTCCACTGGAGGGTAAACATACTACATGTGAGGTATATTTCCCTTTCCACCAAGTTAGCACATCCTTGGAGGCAGTACATTTTGGAATCAGAGGAGGCACTGATACCATCTCAGGGGTGAAGGGGTTCAAAGTCATTGTACAAAAAAACAAACAAATAAAACAACAACCCCCCCAAAAAAAAAAAAAAAATATATATATATATATATATATATATATATATATATATATATATATATACACATTTCCAAATCACTTATTTTCATTTATCAGAAAACTGCACCCTTGTCAGTTTATTATTTAGTTATTGAAGCAGGCCTTAAGGCAGCCTATAGAAAGTCAGTAGTGTGTCTGACCAGAAGAGAAATGCTAGAGGGAAGAGAGCAGGAGATGAGAGAGAGATAAGACAGCTTATCAGTTATAGAACAACAGTGCCTGGAAATAAACAGCAGGAAAGGAAAAACAACAGGTAGAAGAATGCTGCGGATGGGTATGACTGATCTGATCCATTGAAAGAGAGAATAAATATCAAATTAACAGGCAGAGGTGTAGCAGTGGAGGTAATCAGAGACAGAAGCAGGAACTTAAGCATTTGTAGTGAGAGAGGAATGACACAGGCAGGGAAAAATAAATGTCTTGGTTACTCTGAAGAGGAAGTGGAACTGTACACACACACACACACACACACACACACACGCACGCACGCACGCACGCACGCACACACACACACACACACGCACACACACACACTATTCTTGCAGCTAAACAATGATGGGC
This sequence comes from Protopterus annectens, assembly GCF_019279795.1. Taxonomy (NCBI): domain Eukaryota; kingdom Metazoa; phylum Chordata; order Ceratodontiformes; family Protopteridae; genus Protopterus; species Protopterus annectens. Next base: position 1,846,348,333 of record NC_056743.1, on the reverse strand, counting down.
AAATGACCAGAAAATCACAGAGGAAACAGCAAGTGTAAACAAAAATAAATTGGGGCAAATGAGTTTAATGCCAAAGAAAGAAAGTCTAATAAAATCACTCAAGAGTAGAAGAACAGCAAAGACAGAGAAATATCAAAGCTTAAAATAATATCTATGTCAGGAATACAACAGCTTATGCAAGACAGAGAAGGAGAGCTGAGAATGGATTAACATATTGAAAGAGAGGCAGCACTAACAAGGCAAGGCATTTATGCTACACAGTAAGACCCACCGATATACTGTTAAACCACATCATAGTAGCCCTACTTGCATTAGGCACTTTGAGGAAGTATACAAACTGCCTCATTCTTACAGACAGCCCTTTATTATTACCAGACACTCAATCCACCTATGAGAGATGAAGGTAACTATTGAAAGTGGAGGCAAATGCGTCTTGTCCCTCATGTACCCAGTTGTCAGTATTTTTTACACAACTGTACCAATACTCAACAGCCATAAGGTCAAACTTTCCTATGCTGAGGTACTAAAGATACCTTCCAAGGCCTCTGAGCCTGATAGATGATGTACTAATGTGCCTGGATCATAGCATCAAAATCACACCTCGTCCATCTAACATACTACTGTTGCGATCGCTGACATGGGACACAGAAGAGGTTTGCAAAGCCCCTGAGACAGTCACTGCGTACTGACACACAGGAAAATGTCCTAGTTATAGGTAATCCAGCAGTCAGCCACACTCACTCACCATTGTCCAGACTGAACAAAGACTGAATGATAATCAGAAGTTTCTCAGGTGCCAGAATTTGTGATGTTACTGTGAATATTGGGGAATAGAATTTGATACATAAGTCTATCATTTGTATATATAAATGTAAAATACAGGCTTGTGTTCTTAAATGAAAGAAAACACTGTAAAATGTGAACTTCAAGATTGTTGCAACATTGCCATCTGCTGTAAGGAAAACCAAGCCAAGCATTTCAAATGTTCTTTGAAGTTACAATTATCTAAAAAGTGGTGCCGAAGCATCTGGCTGAACACATTCTTTCTATTGTCTTAACTTAAGGAATAATTATTAGAGTATACATGTGAAATGTCTTTTATTGTTGTAGTTTCCTGAGCAGTTGTTAGCTTGCAAAATAATGTAGTTTGTGGCCTGGGAACTCCAGACTAAGTGTCAAGATGATGTAATGTGTATACTGGGAAAACCAAAGTGTCGAAATGATGTAATCTGGGAGGGCCTTAGCAGAGCTGTTTGTTAGTGAGTTTAAAAATTATTGTTGAGAGAGACTGTAAGCATTTTGTCGTGGACCATCAACCCCAGCACGGCTTATGCTCTAAATGTATGTATGTAAGTAGGATTGTAGCACTGTGTTTTCTCTTAAGAATAGCTAAAGATTAGAAAATTAGAAGTGTTTTTCTTTGACATCAGACCTGTCCTACTGTATTATTTTAAGTTTCTGTGTGATCTCTGAACTCTTAGATATTTCTGTGGTGTAGTAGTATTGTCTTGTGTTTTAATTATTTATTATTAAATATTTAAAAAAACTTTACCTGTGGCTGGTTTGTGTAGAGATAAGTAGTCCCTAGAGTATATCGCATATTTATAGAGTTTATTGTAATAAGCCACTCTAATAAGCCTTAGACTGAATAGTCACATTACCAATTGGATAATAATATTGCACAGTAATAGTTGGACACCCTTTCAAGGGCCTTTGGGTAGCTGATAATTATTAAGCTGGTGGTGGCAGTAATTACTACTGTATAGTCTTGGTAAAGGGGCACAGCTAGAGAATCTGTGTTAGCCTTTCCCAGGAGTGTCTGTGAAGTTGTATAAATACTTACAGGGGCGGCTCGTGGCATAGGGCTGCCGGACTGCAGCCCTCTCAAAAATAAAAAAGAGAAAGAAAAATGAAAAAGTGGACTTTGCGCATAGACCAAGTCCCAACTACTGTCGGTCTATGCGCATGCTCAAGGCAGTCCAGCCTTGAGTCCCGACTACTGTCAGTCTATGCGCATGCTCAAGGCAGTCCGGCCTTTACTGGAGTTTGTGCTTTTTAATTTACAATGTTTATTTGTGTGTGTATGGTGCTTATGCTTTACTGGAGTGTGTGTGTGTAAATGCCCCAGGTGCTTATGGTGGTGTGGTAGGGAATGCCTCAGGCTTGAACCCTGTACCCTGTATGCAGGTGTTAAAGACTTGAGTTCCCTACCCACCACCATTTGTAAAAAAATTTCAGATTTTTGCCTCATATTCGATCTGATCTGTTCCTCATAATATCTGTGGTTTGTAAATGTTGCAATGCTTGATATTTGATGGTGTAGTAGTAGCATTGTTGCCTCCTAACTGCAGGTTTTTGGGTTTGATTCTTGGCTGGGGTTCCTTCTTTGTGGGGTCTGTATCTTCTCCCTGTGTTTGTGTGGGTTTGCTTGTGTCCTCCCATGTTACAAAGACATATCTGCATTATTTCTTCCTGGGCCTCTGCTGAAAATTGTTTATTTGTTCCAAGTCAGACTGTCCTGATTAAAAAATGTTAAATAAAATTGACAGGCATTTGAATTTCAGACTTAAGGGTTTCTGAATTTTTAATTCCTTGCATATTTGATGGTGCAGTGGTAGTATTGTTGCCTCACAGCTATAGGTTTTCTGGTTTGATTCTTGGTTGGGGTGGCTTCTGTGTGGAGTCTGCATCTCCTCCATGTGTTTGTGTGGATTTGCTCTGGTGCCCTGCCATTTTACAAAGATGTGTCTGCAGTTTTAATCCCTGCTGAAAATTGGTTTTGTTCTGTCCGCAGTAAAATTGACAGGCATTTGAATTTCAGACTTCAGGTTTCTGAATGTTTAATTCCTTGCATAATTGATGGTGCGGTGGTAGTATTGTTGCCTCACAGCTATAGGTTTTCTGGTTTGATTCTTGGTTGGGGTGGCTTTTGTTTGGAGTCTGCATCTCCTGCCTGTGTTTGTGTGGATTTGCTCTGGTGCCCTGCCATTTTACAAAGATGTGTCTGCAGTATTAATCCCTGCGTCTCTGCTGAAAATTGTTTTTGTTCTGTCCGCAGTAAAATTGACAGGCATTTGAATTTCAGACTTCAGGTTTCTGAATGTTTAATTCCTTGCATAATTGATGGTGTGGTGGTAGTATTGTTGCCTCACAACTATAGGTTTCCTGGTTTGATTCTTGGTTGGGGTGGCTTCTGTCTGCATCTCCTCCCTGTATTTGTGTGGATTTGGTCTGGTGCCCTGCCATTTTACAAAGACGTGTCTGCAGTATTAATCCCTGCGTCTCTGCTGAAAATTGTTTTTGTTCTGTCCGCAGTAAAATTGACAGGCATTTGAATTTCAGACTTCAGGTTTCTGAATGTTGAATTCCTTGCATAATTGATGGTGCGGTGTTAGCTTTGTTGCCTCACAGCTATAGGTTTTCTGGTTTGATTCTTGGTTGGGGTGGCTTCTGTGTGGAGTGTGCATCTCCTGCCTGTGTTTGTGTGGATTTGCTCTGGTGCCCTGCCATTTTACAAAGATGTGTCTGCAGTTTTAATCCCTGCGTCTCTGCTGAAAATTGTTTTTGTTCTGTCCGCAGTAAAATTGACCGGCATTTGAATTTCCAACTTCATGTTCTTCAGAATACATAGTAGCACAACCTTTTTTTTTTTTTAGCAATTTTCGAAGTTTATAAGATGAATATTTTAAATTTGTCCCTATTTTTGGGACTGTATTCCCCCATTATTGGCTTCGTCCAGGTTTTTGTGCTAAGGTTGACAGCTATGGCAAGAACTGAATTCACTGAATATGTTTGAGGGCTGTATTCCCTCATTACTGGGTTTGTCCAGGTGTTTTGTACTAAGAGGTTGACAGCTATGGTGAGAACTGAATTCACTAAATGATAGCCATTTAAGTTTCAGTCTTCCTCTTTTACAAAGCAGCTGATGTGGCGAGTGGTATGTTACTCTGACTGTTTTTGCTCAGGGACCTTGGCAGTAAAATATATGGTGGCAACACAACATTTTATTCTAGCAACTTTCCAAGATTATACAAGCAATGTTTAATGTGTCCCTGTTTTGGGCTTTTGACCCCAATACATTTTGGCTTTTTCCAGTTTTATTGAGCTGCGAAGTTGAGATGCAGTTGAGTATTGAGTAGATTTTACAAAGAACTGAGAGCTGCAGGGGAATAGAAGTTTAGTGCTTTGCCAAGTTAATACTATAGCACAACAGGCTGTGTACTTGCTTTTGATGCAGAAGGTTGTGGGTTCTACTCCCACTAGGGGTAGATGCTGCCATACTGAGAATGTTCTCCTTGGTGAAGATACTAACTATGAGTTCGTTATCAGTTTGCCATCCATTTCCTCTTGCAATATTATTACTAGCTTATCATTTTTTTAATGTAATATAGACAATTTATTCCTGAGGGGCAACAGACACTTTATATTTCGATGAAACCATGAAATATAAAGGTGATTGCTAGCAGCAACCACTTCATTAGTTACAGATTTCTTTAATGTGGAATTATTTAGATGACTGACTTCAGAGATTGTGCATATTTACTGATAATGGACTGTAGAATTGTGCATATTTACTGATAAAGGTGGACTGTAGAATTGTGCATATTTACTGATAATGGTGGACTGTGGAATTGTGCATATTTACTGATAATGGTGGACTGTGGAATTGTGCATATTTACTAATAATGGTGGACTGTGGAATTGTGTATATTTACTAATAATGGTGGACTGTGGAAGTCTGAGTAGACTTTTTTATGATAAATGTTCTCAAATGGGCAGTTTTGCCATTATGGGTGCATATGGTTTGTTTCATTGCTTACTGGAAAAAATGTTCAAAACAAATTTAAAACATCCTGTAACAAGTGTACTGTATTGTACAAGGAATATAATTTTAGTACAATGAGGAAGGTGTATCAAAGAGCACATGTATGTTTCATATGCAAGGAGCCTATGATTCGAAAACAGCCCAAAATTAATCTTTATCTGCCACTGGCAAAATGTATTTTCTTTGAATGTGGGTTTCAATGCTGTTTCAATGAATGTGAGTTTCAAGGGCAGAGAAGTTTTAATGCTAAGTTTTCATTGTGAGACTGCATTGCTTTGTTTAACAGATGACTTAATGTTTGTACTGTAAAATACAAAATAAAACTTTCAAATGAAGTCCAACTCATCATAGAAGTAAAGCAGTATGCACATTAGTGTTTATGGTAAATGGAGTGAAATAGCCAAGTATAATGGTTCATTGGAATGGCTGCAGAGGCTCCATTCAACCATTATTTTGTCAGGGGAAGGGCAGCAAACTCAGACAGGCCCAGCTGAACTATACCTCCCAACTGTCCAGATTTTCAAAGAATGAATAGATTTTTGCTTCTTATTTTTGGTTTGTTCATAAAATTTGTAGTTTTAATTCCTAAATGATTTGCCAGAAGTCACTCTAAGTTTCAGACTTCATAACCTTCAGAAAAATGCATGTTAAAGTAAGAGCTGTTCTATCAACTGTCTCAATTTATACAAGAGCAATTTTAGTACTGTTTATATGTGCCCCCAATATATTTGGCCTTGTTCAGATTTACTGCATTAACAGGTTGAGAGGTACATGCAAATAAATTGCTTTATAGAATTAGGCATAGCCAACCTCTCAACTGTCCCCAATTTTGGCTCAAAATGTTGCTCTTCCCCTTATAATCCCTCCATAAAATAGCAATTTTGGAAGAAAACATGGAGGGTTTACAATTAAGAAATAACTGTAATAATCAAAGTTATAGATTACTTGAAATGCATGTAGATTCTTTTATATTTTGTCAGCTGCTCAAGGTAGCAGTACTAATATTAAAGTGTCCCTTCTTTGACAGGTAGCAGCTGTATTGTGTGTCTATTTTATATTTTTGCATCACGTTTCTGTCCATTTTTCATAAAATTGTGTTTTTTGGCAAATTAGTGACATCACTAAAGACTGAAGTTAGAAAATGACAGACATTTGAGTTTCAGATTTTATACCCTTCAGAAAATTCATACTAATGCAAGACCGATTCTATTATCTTTCTAAGTTTATTAGAGCAATATTTAAAAATTGTCCTTATTGTTGGGCCTTTGTCCCACTTCTGTGTATGGCTTTGTCTAGATTTCTTGCTCTTGAGGTTGAGAGGTATGACAAATGTGTCAGGGCCATCACAGTCAGCCAGAGAGATTTCAAATTGTGACATGCTTGTTGCACCCCACTCCCCCATGTAGTGACTCTGGATGTGTCCAAGCAAGGCAAGGAGTAGTTGTATCTACCTTGGATGGGGAGGGCACACTGCATAAGTACTACAGTGGCTTTTCATCTGTCCTTGATTTTGCAGAATGGTCTGGTTTCTGTCATATTTTTGTACTTTTGATTTATGCTTATTACTCAAAGTGCCTGTTGCTCTGTGTTTTAAGTAGCAATGCTTTAATGACCATAAGGTAAGCTTGTCTGAGATTGTAAGATGCAAGTAAGCTTTAATAAGCATACTGTTAAAGAATTGCCAACATTGAAAGCCTTTCTGTTGTTGCCATGCAGAGAATACTTGACTAGATAATGTATAAGCCTTGGGTATTAAAGGACAGGATTCCATTATTTTAAAAGCTCATTACACTTGTTGGAGACTTCCAGTCATCTCTACAGACTTTACCCGTAAACTAAACAGAATGCCAATCATGTGTGGTCCATAACCTGTACAGTAATCCTTTAAGCAATGTATCTTGAGCTTGTTTCTTGTTTGCTTTTCATTTTTACTTTTATCATGTTTTCCCATGAAACAAGTTGTCAGGCAGCAGGTCTTTTTGGATAAGAAACATTTTTACAAGTGGGGCATCACATAGATTTCTACTTTCAGCATGTTACTTGGTACTTTAATAAAGCTGAATATATTATAATTAGGACTGCAGTGCAAGGAGAAGTGGTTTGAGTTGAGTGCTTCCTTATACTTGATTTTGACTGGCATTCCAGTAATGTATTTAAAAAGTAATTTATTTTTTCATGCCTCACAACCTTTTGTTTCCATCTAGATATTAAGTAAGCTGTCATGCAGCCAATGCATTGAAATATTTTTATTCTTCTACACTTATTTTTGTCTTGATTGGACTTTCATAATGATGGTTTGCCACCCAGGGCAGCGTATTTAATTAAAGTTAGTTTTTTGTGGTTTTGTGCATAGCTCCTCCCCTTTCTGGTTGACCACACCCCCTCCCCATTGACCCCACCCATTCAGCTGTCTCCTGCAGCCCCCCTGTGATTTGAAGTCACCAGCCGCCACTGAATACTTATCTCAAGGTGTGTGTGGTGTGTCAGCTACCTGGGCAGGGACACAAATCACTGGTGGGACAGACAGGGTACTGGAGGTTAGCTTGCCAGCTAGGCTGAGATCTGGACCCTATAGCTTTGCCAGTGGGGAGTCTTATTGGGGACCTGGAGAGCAAGGGAGCAACCAGCCCCAGACTGACTGTGATCTCTGTGCATTCTTAAGGGAAATTGCGCTTTACTGTGTGTATTTGTTATCCTTTCCACTTCTATGAAACAACCTCCTTGATGTTAGTGGTGAGGATTAATGCTCCTTGATTGCTGGGCACAGCATGGTTATCACATTTACCACAGTTCTTAAACCCATTCTAGGGTTGGCATAATGGTTAAGGTATTTAGCTCGCAAACACAAGATACAGAGTATGACTCTTACCTTAGAGGAAGACTGGCTAAGCTTAAATGATCTGCAAAGGAAGTTAGCCTAGTATTTACCTATGAAATGTCACCTGATGTATAATTATGACCTGGTAATTATGCGAGATTGAATGTCCTTTGACACTCTAGCTCAAACTATGTGAAAAGACACATTGCTGAGCTGCCTATGTATGTCTCTGAGGCTGGCAAGTAGCTAGTCCTGAACAGAATCCTGCTTCCATCATCATAAACAATATCACCCAACCCTACAAAAATAAATAAATAAGTAACTTCAATGACTGGCTCAGCAATTGGTGTTATTTTGGAGGTGCAAAATGAGCGCTACCTGATTTACCAGGAATAGTTTATACCTCTGTCCCCAGAGTTGTTTTAAATTGTCAAGTTTGTTTTTTTGCCTAGAGTGCTTTCCTTGGTAAAGTCAGTCTCCCACATCTAAAGGCCTGGTAGTGCGGGGTTGTTCCTGTATTGATGTGGCTCTCACAATGCCCCTAGCCTAATGAAGAAGTTGCCTACCATCAAGTATTTCCTAACTTTTGAAAACACAGGTACATCTATAATTACAGAAATTTAGTTCCAGTGTTATGATAACCCCTCTTCTCTCTCTGGTTTAAATGCCAACGATTTGTTTATATTGTTTTCTAAGTGTGGCTTTGTCTCTGGTGGATGGTTATATCTGTGGCTATTCAAAAACCTATTACCCATGAGTCTAATCCTGCAAGAGATCAACTTGAGTCTTTAATATCCTAACAAATACATGCAAGTCCTCCCTCCGTATTCGATCAGTTACAGAACCACAGGCATGATACCTGTAGTCCATGAAACCTACCTCAAAAAATATTGTAATCCTAAACTATTTAATCTAATGCAATCAGTCTTTGTGATTTCGAATATCTGTACATAAATTATCTAATATACACTGAAAATATGAAATGTATCATATGGTTTCCAGACATCATCAGCATCACATGTCCTGACCAGTTTGCACTTTTCACTGTTAGGTTTTAAACTACTACATCTAGCCCTTACGAATATTGATATCAGCATCAACCCCCTTTTTTTCCCATTTTGTATATGAGGTTGAGATGTCATATCAACAGCAATTATCACCTAGAGTCAATGTTCACAACACCTGGTGGCTAGCACTGACGCATTCTTAGGAATATACATCATTATGCTCAATGGCTGTAGATTTCACCTTCTTAGTGAAATGTAACTGTCACACAATGGTATACCACATAAGATTTCAGCCTTAGATGTTTCACTTCTAACTTCACTGACTTCTCCAATAGTAATGTCCTAGCACTAGCTTTTGACCCCCCCCCTCTCTTTTTCATATTCATGCAGCATGTGGTAGATCGGGAAACAAGCATCTTTCAGCACTCATTGTTTCTGTACCAGCTATGGGTTTTACAGGCTCGGATTGCAAGTCCAAGACCAAACCCACCCCAAAGAGAGTAGCTTCTGACCTAATGCATTTTAAAAGCTCTCATTCCCACCAAGGCCTAACAGCTACAATGTCTGCTTGCCTTTATTACAGACTTTTATTCCCACCTAAACGTTTTGTGAGATTTCTGTCACCATTTATCACAGATGAAATGCAAAGTATGGAAACACCTCACCCTCTAGTGGAAAGTTTGCATCAACAAAATCTACAAATAGAGAGAAAAGAAAACTCTTAGCTCACAGAAAAAAATCCAGTTCTCGTCACTCTAAAATTAACCCCAGTAGGACAAAAAAAAAAAAACCTAAGACAATAGATTAAGGCTTGAAAACTTAAATATGTGTTATAAGTAAATACCACATCAAAATATAACCACAGAACCTTCTTTAACTGTGTAAGAAACTGCAGAAACAACCACTGGTGGTAGGCTAAAATAATGTCAAATGGTTCCCACACCCCTGCTGACTTCATGATGTCAGAAACATACTTAGCAGATAAATGTAGCTCAATCTTATCCTGTCTACTCCCTTCATGAATTCCAACCCACAACATGCAATCAGCATCTCCCTAAGATTACCACAGAGGAAGTACTAAATACCTAATAAGGTAGTAAGATAATAACTTATAGTATTCTATCTACAGCCAAAATCACCAGCCCTGCAGGTCCAGACAATGCACAGTGTGTCTTCTTGTTAATATGACAATACACAGGGGTGTCTCCTTGTCAATAGTAACTCTGCCCCGCATGCTTCTTTATGAATACCATGCCTTACAGGCTTCCTTGCAAATACACTTTCTTGCAGGCTTCCTTGTGAATACACTGCCTTAAGGGCTTCTGCCTTGCAAGCTTCCTTGTGAATACTCTCCCTTACAGGTTTCTTGTGAATACCCTGCCTTGCAGGCTACCTTGTGAATACACTGCCTTGTGGGTTCCTTGCTAATCTGCGTCACCTCATCAGCTCTTTGGGTTAAGATCTTGAAGCTTGTAGACCAGTTGTTGTGGTCCTCCACCACAAGCGTGGCCCCAATACTACAGACGGTTTCACCTTACCAGCCTTATTTGCAGTGTAATGCACTGTACCATCAAGTAATGATATTGTCAGTTTGAAATCTTTCAACCAAAACCAGTTTGTCTTTGTGAAAGGCAGATCCTGCATAATTAACACATCTGGCTTTTCTGAAAGAGCTGCAGAGGCATTAGATGAAGGCATATTGATATCTAGTAATAGTTTTTGACAATATCCTACACTATATTGTTATTAATAATTTGACCCAACTAATAATAAAACCATATCTAACTCGTTAAATAGCTGACTAGCAGCCAGAACCCATGCAGTCATGGCTGGTGACATATTTTATTACTGATATTCTGTAGGGTTGTAAATCTATTTGGCATATAGTTTCCCAAGCTGACACCATGGAGCTCTAGCTAACTTAGTTTGCTAATTCCTGAAATTTGGGGTTGTCATAAATACAACAGAAGACACCCACATCCACCAAGAGCCCCTTACCAATACAAATTTATGGTGTTAGGATCATGGACTGATATTTAATGCAAAATAGGTAATATTATACTCTTTGGGAAAAACCTGTACCTCATATATAAATGATACCCCCCATAGCAGATGATATCACTGGAGACCAAGTCATATCACAGACAACAATCCTCCTTTGAACACACTGTATCAGTTGTCAGTAGGAATTTCTTCAGCCTAGTCTGACTAATTACTAAAGGCATTAGAACCTATAAACCTATATCTTATAGATCCACAACATTATTGTCTCACTGAATAACAATGCATGTGGCCAGCCAGTGTGCTTGTTGAACAGCTCCACATCATGGCCGCAGCAGGAATCTGCAGGATGATTGTGTTAAAACAAAATGTGGTTACGGTAAAGCATAAGCAGCTGTGGTAAACACTGGCTGTATTCAAGCACCTACATTATGTGTTGTGAAACCAAGTGTACAGATGGTAATACTGAGGTACTGATATATTGTTATTGCTGAAGGCAACAGTGATGCAGTGAACTTCTAATGGAATAAACTATGGCTAGGATGGTTAAGGGGGGTGGGGGAAGAGGTTGAAGTGCTACAACAGAAACAACAGAAAATGGCAGAATACTGCAAACAGCACTGATGACCAAAGCAGAGATGCAGAACCCAGTAGGGGAGGGTGTATGACTCATCCACACAGAAATTCATCAAAGATTCTTGAACATAAAACACATGAAACTCAAGCAGGATGGGTAGGATATGGTAAAGGAACAAGACCATACAGCATTCCAAACATAATCAGCATTCCACTTGTGTTCCGGTGCAGAGGGGCTTTGAACCTATTACACATTAGGGCTGATTACTGGATCACTGTAATAACAAGGGGAGCCACAGCAGCACTCCTGGCAGTGGTGCTATATCAGGACACTTTTACACATTTGCAAATGTGAAAAGATGAGTATTAAGGGATTTGTGCCCAAGACTAATATTCTCCTAAGCATTGTACTAACAAGGTGAGCCACTCAAAGCAAAGGTGTCTGCAAAGCACATATCAGCACAGTTTAAGATATTTGCAGATTGCAAGGAGAAAACAAAAGTCAGATCTCAAGTGATTTGATCATGTCAGCACCATTCTCCCAAGCACTGTAGTAACACATTGAGCCTCAGAAGGACTCAGAGTAAAGGTGTAAGTGAAATACTTATCATGACAGCTTAGGAGATTTGTAGATGGGAAGGTGAAAACATAAGGCAGACAGCAAAAGATTCAAACCCAGTACTGCTAATGTCCCAGATATTACACATTTGATGTGACTGATGGCACCTGAGGTGAATATATGTAAGAAATGACATCAGTTAGACTTGTTTTTTCTATACAACTGGTACCATTTCTCATTGGTTGTACATTGGCATCACTGACAGTGTTGGTGAGCTATTGCTCATCTTATGTTCACAAAGAGATGTGTTTCACAAGTCCTTTCTGTGTGTGTTGTGTTTATCTATTTTTTTGACCAGGTTGAAGGTTAGAATGAGATTATAGGAAAGAGAAGACAAGCGGATGCAAGCAAAGGGTACAACAAAAGGGGACCAAATAAGGAATGAGCAGGATGGAGGTGGGTCAGAAGGCATATATCTATGTTTTTGGGACAGGTACCCATTTTTTAATGAGAAGGGCAAGTTGGGAAAGGAAGTATGAGGAAGGTAAATGGGGATAGGTTAGGTAGCAGGGAAAGACAAGCAAGACTTACTGGGTGTGCGGGAGCACAGTGAGGGAGGGGAACACAATGATGAAGGAGACATCAGAAAACAGATGTAAGGCAGTGGTTCATAGGCTTATACTAGGCTAATGACCAATAGGGCTCTTAAAAGCATAGTTGTGCAACCCAAATGTGACCCCTCAGATTTGATTTATATTTGATTTATTTGGGGTGATTTACTGACTGTTTGTGTCCATCAGAGACATAGGAACCAGATCATGGGTAAATTTCCCATTACCCATCTACTGGTTCAAATTCCACTTAAATTGAGATAGGGAGGAAATCTGCTTCACGGGATGGGGAGCCTGTTCCAAGGAATGGGAATGCTCTGAGAAACATATCTGTCTCTCCAACATGTCCTGTTTATGTTGGATGTAACATTTAGGTCTTTTAATCTAGTAGTTCTGATGTTGTTTGATTTGCACATGTGCAAAACATGCATCAAAACAGGGTCCAAGGATGCCTTGTATGTCATGCAAAGATCACCTCTCTGAAGCCGGTGTAATACCAAGTAAAAAGACAGGGTTCTGAGGTGATCAGCCTAGGACATTGTGTTTACTCCTTGTATTCCTTTTGTAAGTAACCTTTGTGGACATGCCAGTTGTTACTTGTGTCTAGTCAGGCACATACTGAAGGGGGGTTATACTTTATGGTGGGTTTCATGAGACCTGAGTACAATGGTATGATGACCACTCTGGACCTATATGCCTTGTCGTTTCTTATAAGCTGAGAAACATAGAAGGATTTTTTTACTAATTTGGACATATGCTGGTCGAAGGCTAGGTTACTGTGTACATGAGTTCCCAGATTCTTGACTAGTGAATCAACTTTTAAGGGTGTTTTATTGATGACATAGTTACCTGGGGTGGTAGACTTCCAAAAAGGTTACTATAATGCATTTCTTGGTATTATATTTTAAGCCATGGCTTTGGCACCAAGTCTTTGTATTAGACATTCCTGAAGGGTGTTTTCATCTTGGGTGGATTTAATGACTGCTCCCAGTTTGCACTCATCCATGAACTTGGTTGGTCAGAGGCCTTTGACTTTTGGCTTTGCCATGCGATAAATGAATGTCAGAAGGGAGTGTGCCCAACACAGAACTCTGAGGGCCTCAACTGGTGACTGGCCTCTTTGTAAGATGGTCTCACTGATTCTAACCTCCTAGGCCCTATCAATGAGCCAAAATAGCTATCCAGCATGTTATAAAAGGGTTTATACCTACTTCTATAAGTTTATTGATAATACCTGAGTGATGTGTTGTATCAAATGCCTTTGGCAGAACTAGGTAGGCAGTATGCACAATTTTCCCCTCATCCATTGCCTTAGTAACTTTCTCAAAGAAATCCACCAGATTCAGTAAGCATGACCTTCCTTTTGCAAAGCCAAAATGAGATGGATCTAGTGTCTTGAGGTTTTCTATGTTCCTGTTGATAATTTCCATGCTAATTTCTTCCATGGCTTTGTAAATAAGACTAGTCAGATTAATGGATCTGTAGCTTCCAAGTTTTGTTGAAGGTTCTCCCTTATGAAGGGGGATGACTGTGTCTGCTGCATTCCTCCATTCACATTGCAAAAAGCCTGCTTTAAGACTATGGTTAAATAATGACTCCAGTGATCATGATAAGTGGTATTAAAGACTATACAGAAGGCATCCTGGGAAGTTATCAGGGCCCATTGAGGCCATGTTCTTGGCTTCAGAGAGTGCAGCCAGTACATGTTCTCTAGTTACAACTGGAGGGTGTTATGTTTGAGGGTATTATTGGAGGACTGTTGGGGTGATTAGGGTGGTAAAGTCAGAACTGAATTTATCTGCTAACAAATATATTATATCACCAGGCTCAGTGACTGGAGCAACATTAACCACCAGTTCAGCATATTGCTGTGTGCTACTCATGAGATGTCTGACATAGCTGTAGAAGACTTTATGGTTATCTTTCACCTGGGAAGATGCTATAACCTTAAAGTTGTCTTTGCTTGACCTAATTAGCCCTTTTAGCTGCCTATTTACTTTTCTGAAATAGCTTTTATCTTCATGGGAAATACCCTACCTGATTTCTGCCATATTTTTTCCATTTGTTGTATATCCTTTTTAAGTTGGAAAGCCACCATGGTTGTTTGTTTCTGGGACTAGTTCTGAGCTTATGTCTGCTAAGGTACAGCAGCCTCTGTATAGCCATTGACATGCTTGTACAGAGTATCTGAGAACAATTCAGCATAGGCTGATTTGTTCTTGGGGTTTGGAGGGGCATTGAATTTTGACAAACCATCACTTAATAACAGGTAATTTGTATTTGAATAGTTGCTAACCGTTACTGGTTTTAATGGGATTACCGAGCTGAGTTTGATTTTGGAGGTGACAGTTTTGTGTTTGGATCTTACCAGAAAGAATGAGACATCGGGAGAGAGTGCAATGTTCTCCCATATTTGTGGGCACGAGCTCCAGTATGTTGGAGCCTCTAGTGGGTATATTCACTATTTGGACAAGGGTGTTTGTATTTTCAAAGTCTAGAAATCTCTTTGCCTGTAGATTTGAGACTGTGTAGGACTCCTGATCTACAGAGGGGTGATTAAAGTCTCCCATGAGTAGAGGGTGTTACGTTGTATGGTAAGTGTCTCCAGTAGGACCAAGTATGCATTGTGAGATTTTTGGGAAATGGAGGCTGACCTATAGCTGGCTAGGATATGATACAGGATTTTCTCTATGATGATCTGCACTGGGGGAACCCCAGCATGTCATCCTGTTTGACCACCCACAATGTATGCTTGTTATTGATGTATGTTGAAGCACATCCTCATTTGACCCTTATTTTTGCAGCTACTGATCTAAAAGTCTGGAAAGCACTGCAACTTGCACTGCAGTGGTACTGTCTGCTGCTTTAGTGTCTTGGTAGCTGCACAGATATCTATGTTCTTGAGTGTGATGAGTGCTTCTGATTGTACCTGTAGATGTCAGCGCATACTAACTCTTCAAAGTTTTCTACTTTTTTATTGGGGGGGGGGGTATGAATGTGCTTTTTTTGTTCAACTTACTTCTTTCCCTCATAATAACTTCTTCCTTTTTGCTTTTGTTATTAAACATTAAAGCTAAATTTAATTTTCTACAATACAATTTTACATCAATAATTGTATCAGCTAAATCTAACTTTCCAGCAGGTATATATTTCATTCCTTTTATGAATAATGTCCCTAATTCGTCCTTAATATAATAGTTAGTATAGTTGTAAACTATCATGTCATTGAAATGATGAATAATTTCTTCATTTTCATTCTTATCTAAATTTATCTCATATTCGTATTTGTTATGGGAATCTGTAGAAGTATTGTATGCACTCAAAACTTGCGCATCGCTAATGTCTAATGCCAATTTTGATTCCCCTGACAATAATTTTGTTTGACAGCTGGGGTAAAATATCGACCTCCCTGAAAATTCATATGGCTGTCTTTATGAGTTCTAACATGATCATCCATTTTATTATTTTTTTATTAATTTTATGTTCAGTATTCCATAAATAAGCTCTATTCTTTTTATATTGTTCGATATCACAATGTAACTTTTTACTTTTCCTTTCATATAACTTCTCTGCACTACTTTCTGCATATTTGAACTGCTTGTCGTATAACACGCGCCATTGAGAAAATAATAAATGCACACACACACATACATATATATATATATATATATATATATATATATATATATATATATATAGGTTCATAGGTTCATAGGTTTATACTAGGCTATCTGCCCTATGGCATTTATAAGCCTAGCCCAAGGTTTTGTG
>NC_056743.1:1846309665-1846327165 GCF_019279795.1 Protopterus annectens | reverse complement strand
GGTTCTGTTGCTGCCACCTGTTGTGGACAGCAGGCCTTGTTGGTAAGGTATGTTCAGGTTGATGTCTGTTTTCTATAACAGGAAAAATAAATGGAGAGAAACCAAAGAATAAATAAAATAAATGTTTGTAAGAGAAAGGATAGCAACAAAGAGGCTGGAGGAAGTGAAATACAAACAGAATGAACAGAGCATCTCTAACTATGTTGATAATGATGCAGCTAAACAAAGGAAACTTTTCAAATAGTTTTAATGTCATGAATTTCAGAAAACTGCGTATATATCTAATCCATATCTATATCTATTTATCTCTCTCTCTCTCTCTATATATATATATATATGTATCTATATATCTGTATATATATATATATATATATATATATATATATATATATATATATATATAAATATATCTATATGCACACACACGCATATTATATATATATATATATATATATATATTTATATATATATATATATATATATATATATATATATATATATATATATATATGTATGGGTCTACTTTTATTTGGTGAAGGCTCATTTCTTTGACAAACAAGTGTGACTCCAGTTAAGCCAAAGTGCATGTGAACAAAAGCACACTTTCGCAAATACTGGTTCACCAAAATGGTAATAAAAATAAAAATGACACACTATAAAGGCAGTTTTGCCAGCCCCCCGCACCCCCACACCCCACTACTTAATATATACTAACTCTGAGATCGCAATACAGTGGGGAAACAGGCATATTCCCTTATCCCCACTGTAACATGTTGTGATGCTGCAGTGTGTAAATTTTTTATTCGGTATTCGCAAAACTGCTCTTTCGTTTAAGTGCACTTTTGTGTAACTGGGGGGTGGGGGGCACACTTTTGTTTGTCGGACAAACAAGCCTCCAAGAAATAAAAGTAGACCTATAAAAATATATGTATGTATGTATATATATATATATATATATATATATATATATATATATATACATATTTGTATAGGTTGACTGCTTTTGGTCAAATCACATTTGGTAGAAAATAATTTCAGGCAGCCCACTTCACTGAAAGCACATTCGATTGAAAGCTCATTTGGTCGAATTCCATTTAGTCAAAAATGGGATATAGCCCCTGCCCCACTGCCGTGTGACTGCGGAGTGAGAATATAAAGTTAGGGGGGGTGAGGGGGGCATAGCCCCCCACATTTTGCAACTAGTTTTTACTGACGTTATATAGCTCAATGTATTTTTAATGGATATACAAGTATATAATACTGAATACACTGCAATAATGAGGGGGGCTACGCCCCCCACATCCCCGCTAACTTTATATTCTCACTCCAGGTTCAGACTGCAGTGGGATAAAGGCTATATTCCATTTTCAACCAAATGGAATTCGACCAAGTGGGTTTGCAGTGAAATGCATTTTCGGTCAAGTGGGCTGCTGAAATAATTTTCGACCAAATGTAATTAGACCAAAAGTAGTGGATCAATGTATATATATATATATATATATATCTATATATATATATATATATATATATATATATATATATATATATATATATATATGGGTCCCCTTCAAAATATCTAAAACCCACAACATCTAATTTTATATCATTGACACCAGAACATCTAAAACACAAAACATCTAAATCCCATAACATTGAAATGCATAACATCTAACAGTACAAATCACATGAAAATAACACCCCCTCCACATATAACAACATATAATGACACCAAACGACCAAACACACTTTTTACTATGTTTCTGCAGGGGGGGGGGGCTTGATACAGTGGGGTTAGGAAATTAAACTTTTTCCACTGTAGTGCGATGTTGGAGTTGGCATATTTAATTTACGGTGGGTGTGGGAGGTGCAGGGGGGCAAGAAACGTAGTAAAAATTGTGTTTGGTATTTTAGTGTCATTATATGTGGAGGGGATGTCATTTTCTTGTGATTTGTAGTGTAAGATGTTTTGAAATTCGATGTTATGGGTTATATACATACATATATATATATATATATATATATATAGGTATATTTATATATAAATATATATATATTTAAGTAGATATATATATATATATATATATATATATATATATATATATATATATATATATATATATATATATATATATATATATATATATATATATATATATATATATATATATATATATGTAGATATATATATCTACTTCTAAAGCTTGAAGTTTCAAAACTTTGAGTGTCAAATGGCCAAGACCAGAAGATTGATGTTTTGAAACTTCGAAAATTAAATAAAAAAAACAATGAAAACAAATTTTGTTTTTTTTTTTTTGCATTTTGTCCCCTGCACCCCCCCCCCACACTCCCTGTTAATTAAATATACCAACTCCGAGATCACATTACACTGAGAAAAATGGTAAATATACCGTTCTGCACTGTATGGCGATCTCCTTTCAAAGCGTTCAAAGTTACAAAACTTCAGTCTTATGGTCTTGGCTGTTTGAAGTTAGAAGTTTTGAAACTTTGAGCTTCTGAAGGGGAGCCACATATCTATGTGTGTGTATATTTTGTGTGTGTGTGAGTGTGTGTGTGTGTGTGTGTGTGTGTGTGTGTGTGTGTGTGTCTCTCTCTCTCTCTCTGTATATATATATATATATATATATATATATATATATATATATATATATATATATATATCTGTATCTCTCTCTGTATATCTATATCTATCTCTATATATATATATATATATATATATATATATGTATATATATATATATATATATATATATATATATATATATATATGGGATCACTATGGAATACTGAAATTCCGCAATCCCGAGACTCTAAATCTCAAGGACCAGAATCATGAAATTGTGGAATCTCGAAACATAAAAAAAAAAAATAATAATAATAATAATAATTATAATAAATAAATAAATAAAACATACAACAAACTATTCTAAAGTGTATGCACACCCATACCACCAGTGACTTAAATATACCAATTCCAAGATTGCACTACAGTGGAGTGAACTGTTAAGTTCCCGTTCCACACTTTACGGCAATCCCCATTCACTACGTTTGCGATTCTGCAATCTCGAGATTCTGATCTTCGGGATTTCGAAATTTGGGATTGTGGAATTTCAGTATTCCATAGTTATCATATATATATATATATATATATATATATATATATATATATATATATATATATAGATATATATATATAAATATATATAAATATATATATATATATATATATATATATATATATATATATGCTGTGCTGGCACCTCGGCGCCATTCCGCTGTGGCGACACCTAGCCGGAAGAAGAAGATACACACACACACACACACACACACACACACACACACACACACACACACACACACACACACACACACACGTAAAGAGAGAGGACCTCATTAGCCAAACCAACATGTGCCTGTTGTCAGATATATAATTTGATGTCTGAGAATATGCAAAGTAAACATGCTGCTCAGACCTAAATATGTCAACTACAGGTAATAGGGAAAGGACAACTGCTTCTAATGTATATTGTGAAATAGCCCACAAACTACTAACTATGGCCTTACCTACATACGGACCATTTACTGCCGAAGTAATACTACTGGATAGAACCATATGCATTAAATGTTTCTCATTTTATTAAACAAGTGTGTGGGTAGGGGGGATTTGAACCCACAGGCATCCTAACAATCTAAAAAGAAAGTTTGAGCATGAAGGTCCACCTGTCCATTAATGCAGAAGAAATCAAAAGGGCAATAAAAGAAAGTCAAAAGGAACAAAGGATCATTTGTTGATAAACAAAGGTATAGTGGAGAATTGTAAGAAAGGGAAGAATCTAAGTATGGGATGGATTGACTAAAAAACAGCATTTGATAGTATCCCACATTCATGGGTAAAAGAGTGCTTAAAAATGTGTAAGATACACCCTAAACTGACTACATTAAAGTAACCATGAAACAGTGGCAGACCACGTTGCAATTAAGCCATGATAGAGGACAGATTATTATCCAAGGGATAAAAATTCAAAGTGGGATATTCCTTGCTATTTTGCCTTGCCATTAACCCATTAAGCTGCTTACATTACAGCTTAGACCATGGCTTCAATCTGGCTCCTATAAAACAACAAAGTCTAATGACTTCTCCTCTTCTCTTTGTCAATGATTTAAAACTGCATAGCTTATCAGATGAGGAACTGAAAGCACAGCTGCAGATTGTCAAAACTTTTTCAGATGATATTGGAATGTCATTTGGTCTTGATAAATGTGCAAAAGAAATCTTTAAAAAAAGGAAAACTGCAGCACCAGGAACATAAGTTTGGGACAAGAATGTGTTATAAAAGAATTTGAGCAAGAGGGAGTATATAAATACTTAGGAACTGATGAAGGATCAACAATAAAACATGAAGAAATGTGAATAAACTCAGTAAGGAGTACTTTAGAAGACTTAAATTAATCCTGAAAACAGTATTGAAATCTAGGAACAAGACCCAAGCTATAAATCAGTTTGCTCTTCCTGTCCTAACTTATAGTTTTGGAGTGATTGACTGGTCCCAAAAAGTGATGGATAGACTGGATATTAAAACAAGAAGGGTGCTTCATGCTTACTAAATGATTTATAAAAATCATTGTGTACCAAGATTATATATTCCCTGTTCCGAAGGAGGGATGGGCCTCCTTGAACTTGATTACATGTATAGATCTGCAATCGGACTGCACACATATCTACTGACCTCACAAGATCCAAATGTAATGAAAGTTTTGAAACATGAGGAGAATAAATCTAGGATGACATCTCTGCTTAATTTAGCAGAAGCATATTGACATAGAGCAGGAATGGAAATCAAACCAGAAGTAGATATAAACCAGGCAGCAACTGAATGTGCCAAAAAACAAAAGAAAGAATATAAGGTGAAGGACCAGATGAGAAGGCAAGAAATGAGGAAAAAACATAAATATAATTGTAAGTATGGAAAATTTCTGGAAGAATCTCACATTGATCAAGAACAAATAGAGGAATGGTTAAGGAGAGAGGAATTCACATCAAGAAATAAAAGGTTAATATTGGCAGCCCAAGACAGTGGGCTATATACACGCTGGTTTACAAAGTCCATTGAACATGTGGGAGAAACAGACAAATGTAGGTTTTGTAAAACAGAATTGGAAACAGTCACACACCTTTTTGCTGGTTGCAATGCACTAATGGCAGAGGGACTGTATACTGAAAGGCATAATAATGTGGCGAGATTGTTTCACTGAAGATTGTGCAAACATTATGGTATCAAAGTGGCTGAAAAAACACTGGAAACATGAGCTACAAAGAATCATAGAAAATGAAGTTTAAATCACATGGGATCACCCAATACCAACAGTTCAAAAGACAGATGCTAGAAAACTGGATATAGTGGTCCAAGAAAAGAAGACAAAAGTAGCATGGATCATTGAAATCGCCACAACCACTTACTACAGTGTCTTCCATACAGAGAGGCACAAAGTCATAAAATACCTTGATCTGCAAGCAGAAATGAGAGCCATGTGGAAAAAAGATACCCAGACAGTTCCAATAGTAGTAGGAGCAACTGGTCTTGGACAGTTACCTTATATCCTTCTAAGTTTGTAATTGCTGACTGAAGGCTCAGTATCTGTTATTCTAAAAGTGTATTATTTCTGGTTTAAGCACTTGGGCTTTAAGCCAGTTATTTTGCATTAAGAAGGTTTGAGGTCTGCACTCTTGTGTGAGGAGAGGTTAAATTCTGCCCTTCTGAGCTGGGAATTTCTGGTTAAAAGATTATTGTGCCTGCTTATTTGAACTGTTTCTTACTGAAATTGGTGTGTCTTGTTTGCTGTAGCATAAACTAGATTCAGGTATGCTGAATCTAGCTTTGTTTGTATAACTTGAGGACTAATCCAGGCCATCTTTTGTGGAGAAGGTTCCCCTGCACCCTAGTGGCAGGAGTGTGCAGTTAGAACTTGTCTGATTGAAGACTCCTGGTGCAGGGCTCAGTTTTGAGCTTTTTTACTGGTTAATTGGGTAATTTGTTTAAATCAGTTTCCTCATTTTCTATTGTTATATATAAAAAATTGCACTTTATTCATCTGCTTTTACTGTATTTGTGTATCTTGCTACTTTATTGCATTTATTCTGCTGCATTTATTACTGCTTATAAGTAGCCTGATTAAATTGTAACTGTTATTGGAAGCCTTTGGTTGAAGCACTTGGGCTTCAGACCAGTTGTTTTACATTAAGAAGGTGTGTTGTCTGCACAGTTGTGGCAGGACAGGTAACTTACATCCTTGTGAGTTGGGAGTTGCTGATTGAAGGCTTAGTGTCTGTTATTCTAAAAGTGCATTAATTCTGGTTTAAGCAGTTGGGCTCCGGGCCAGTTATTTTACATTAAGAAAGTGTGGTCTGCACTCTTGTGGGAGGAGATGGTAGATTCTGCTCTTCTGAGCTGGGAGTTTCTGGTTAAAGGCTTATTTTGCCTGCTTATTTGAACTGTTTCTTTCTGAAATTGATATGCCTTGTTTGCTGTAGCATAGACTAAATTCAGACCTGCTGAATCTAGGTTTGTTTGTATAACTTGAGTACTAATCCAGACCATCTTTTTTTGAAGAAGGTTCCCCTGCACCCTAGTGGCAAGAGTGTGCAGTTAGAACTTGTCTGATTGAAGATTGCTGGAACGGGGATGAGTTTTTAGCTTTTTATTGGTTAATTGATTCATTTGTTTAAATCAGTTTGCTCATTTGGTACTGTTATATTAAAAAAATACACTTTATGCATCGCCACTTTGCTGGGGTTAAACTCAAATTTTCTCTTAGAACTAGCCAGTTATTTTTAGTTTTAGCACTCAAATCTCTTACTTTGAGCTCAGCACTTGTTCAAAACTCGTAAGCACTAAATAAGCTACAAACTACTACAACACTCAACTTTCCTCACTTGTTTAGAGGAAAACAATTTTAGGACTTAATAAATAAGCACCATCCAAGTATGTCTAAGGGTCAACTCCCAGTGTTTTCTCCTGTCTAACTGATGAATCTGGACATCTTTGGGCAATGCAGCAATTGCCCCATGTACACAGACAATCCTCTCCTCCTACAACCCAACACTGCAACCTGTGACAGGTGCACTTATATAGCCAAACTGGAAGCAAAGCTCTCTTCACCCAAGACTGGACTAGACACTCAAGAGGAGAAGGTAAACACTTGCACCACACCACACTCATCACATAGTTCCTCAAAACCTACACCACCAAAACACACAAAGCAACACAAAGCACACCCCTACATTCACAGGGGCTCTCAATAAAAATCCGCTCAAGCAACAGATACCTCCAAAGCAGAAACACAAGCAACCTCCACCCCCTAACACAACCCAGATGACACATAGCCCACAAACTCACTGTGCCACTCAACCACAGCCCATAAGGCATAACAACTTACCCAACATTCTAGTCATAGGTGACCCTATAGTCAGGCACACTAATGTTTCACTCACCAGGCTAAACAAGGAGAAAGTTACTGTCAGCTGCCTGTTGGGTGCCAGGATCCATCACATAATGCATGCACACAGGTCACTCCACAAGTACAAATATGACTCTGTCATTGTCCACGTTGGTGTGAATGACCTGAGATGTACCTCCCAGGAATACATGAAAAGAGACATGGAGGAGCTCTCCAATCTTGTAGCCCAGGCAGGTATGACCATAGCTCTGAGTAGCATCCTGCCATCACCCAGAATGATACCACAGTACAAGGACAAAAGGATTAACTTCAACAACTGGTGTCATTCTAAGGGGATCCAGTATTTGTCTGCCTAGGATGACATGATCGACAGACCACAATGCTTTGCCAGAGATGGCCTGCACCTCTCGCCCTTGGGATTCCGGATACTGGCTAAGGCCCTTATCACCCCTGTAGTGCCTTTTTATGCAAGGTTCAAAATACAAATTCACCACTGTAACAGATACAAGCAAGCAACATCTGAGGGTAATGCTACTCAATGCTAGAAGTCTAAACCTCAAAATGCATTCACTCAACCCAACACCCTAATGATGGGCAATTTCAACTACCCCACCATTAACTGGGAAAACTACTCATGTACCAACTCTTTTGCTCAATGTTTTCTGGAATTCATAAATTCCTACTCCTTGGATCAACTTATTCACACCACCACCAGGGACAGCAATATCCTAGACCTGGTCATTACCAACATGGGCGACTGGTGTTTCACACCAGAGGTCAATTCCTCATTGGTCAGATCTGACCACAAGCTAAGCAACCTACACATCCACATCCTGCCCCCACTACCCATTAGGGAAACCACCGTAAAAAATTTCTCCAAATCCAACTTCACTCTTCTTAAGACAGAAGTGGCAAACATCACAACACCCATGCAGATGGACAATAGAGGTACAACTGCTGAATCCTACACAAATGCACCTTATAAGCACCTACATGAGTGCATGGATCGTGCTATCCCTAACAGAACAAAGATGCGATCCTCCAAAAATAGGAAGCCAATCTGCTGGTCCCCTGCCATAAATAAACTCTTCAACAGAAGAAAGAAACTGTTGCAAAAAAGAGTAAAATCCCAAGATTGGAGGAACTCCCTGGTCAGCCTCAATAAGAAGCTGAGATCCCTCATAAAATACCCCAAAGCTAGTTACGAAAACAAAATCGCAACTGATTCTAAAGATAACCACAAAGCATTCTATAGCTATGTCAAGAATCTCAATGGCAGCACTCAGATCTGCTCTGACTTACAGCACAATGGCACTAAATATACAGAACCAACTGATATTGCCAAAATCCTGGCAGATAGGTTCAGTGCTAACTTTACACCCCCCTCTCACCCCCTAAAGAGCCCATCTCTATACCAGAAGAATGCAAAGTTCCTGTAATCTTGATTGCACAGGTAAAAACCACACTCTCCAAAGCCAAGAACACAGCATCCATGGGACCTGACAACATCCCAGGCTGCATTCTACATGAACTACAGAATGAACTGTCACCCCACCTAAGCACCATGTTCAATCATTGCCTCACCTCAGGCTTTGTGCCCACTGAATGGCACACAGTGACAGTTATCCCACACCACAAAGGGGGAATCACCACAGACCCCAGGAACTGCAGCCTCATTAGCCTAACAAGCCTGGTTTGCAAGTCCATGGAACGTATCATCATGGAACTTATAAACAAAGCCATTGGCAATCTCCAAACTCTGGACCCCACCCAGTTCGGGTTTGTAAAAGGCAAATCATGTCTCCTAAAGCTGATAGACTTCTTTGAAGCAGTCACCAAAGCTGTAGACAAGGATAAGGTGGTTCACACAGCCTATCTAGATCTCACCAAGGCTTTTGGCACCATTCCCCACTCTGGAATTATAGATAAACTCACTAAACTAGGTATAAATCCATATGTCACAAGATGGGTTGCCATCTGGCATGCTGATAGAACCCACACTGTGAAAGACTCCAAATCCAACCGGTGGCAAGTGGAGTACCACAGGGTTCAGTCCTGGGTCCTCTCCTATTTAGTATCTACTTTTCTGAAGTACAGGCTAACACAGAAGGTCTTTGGCTAATGAAGTTCACAGATGACTGCAAACTAGGAGCCATAATTGAAACTCCTAATGATGTTGACATCCTACAAAAGGGCCTCACTGAGACAGATGCCTGATGTCAAAGCCATGGCCTCAAGCTCAATGCCAAAAAGTGCATTGTCATCCCCTTTGGTTAAAAACTCTGTACCCATGAGCTACCACATAGGTGGTAGTCTACCTAACACTGAAAGTGTGATAAGAGACCTTGGGACACAGGTGGACAGTAGTCTCTCCTTTGATAATCACATTGCCACAGTAGTCAGGAAATCTTTCTACATGGCACACCTCATCACAAAAGGTTTCTCATCTACGAAAAAAGAGGTCATTGTTCCCCTCTACTCATCACTCATTAGACCCATTATAGAGTACAGCACCCCTTTTGGTATGTACCTCAGAAGACATCTACAATAACTGGAAAGGCCACAGAAATACCTCACAAAGAGGATTACCAGGTTCAAACAGATGCCCTTTGCAGACCGTCTCATAAAACTCCAGCTTTACTCCGTTGCATATTGCCTACTCAGAGGCAATCTCTGCCTAACATACAAAGCTATGTCAACCTCAGAGCTGGTGGACATGCTCCACTTAAAGAAATCCCAATCCCTCTGAGCTACATGCTCTAGGGACCTAAACCTTGTCACCACAATAAGCAGGACATGCTGGAGGGATAGGTTCCTGTCTCAGAGACTTCTCATACTCTGGAACAAACTACCTATCTATATCAATCAAAGCTCCTCATTATCACTCTTCAAGAAAAATCTTGATGATTGTATGGGAAATAGGAAATTCACCCTGGGGATCACCTCTGTGGCTCTGCTTGACAGGGACACAGGAAAATAATTTTCTTGGGTAGGGAAAGCCAGGGTACCTTTTTAGCTAGGCTTGTATGGGCCCTAGGGCCGATAGCCTAGTACCTACCCATGAACCTATGAACAATCGCATTTAGATAGTTACCAATTCATGTAACACAGTATGAATTGCAGAAGGAGTCATTAGTGGGCACATTGCGGGTGCTGCAAAGAGCACTTTTGGTTAACATCAAAGAGCGAATACTAATTTCATAAACTTTAATCGTACTTCCCATCATTGTATTAGAAATCCAAAAGACTTGGAGAAATTAAAAATGCGAGAAATCATGCAGAAGCATGCGTCTATTATTATTCATTTATAGAAACAACTTTGCTATATCAGTAATTGCAGATGTTACTCTGGTTATACATCATTTTTGTAAATCTTATAAGTTTTAGTAGAAAGAGATATGACATTTTTATGTTAGCATGTGTACTCAACCTGGTGCTCTGTGATGAGCTCCAGTCTGCCACTGTGTCTTTGCCTATTTCCTTCCATTTGTGCAGTGGCTATGGACATAAAAAAATATAATATATTATTTGTAGATGGCACACAGTGCCAGATTAAAGGTATATATATAATATAACAACAGTACTTTCAGTACATAGGGGTACCTGCTGCATAACTCCATCATCTCATCAGCCAAGTAGGTCAGGATTGTATTTCCTCATGTCATTTTAATGGTGATGGTACTGTTTCCCCACGTGTGGTGTGCAAGATGCATGGATGACAGCTTTGGCTAAGCTATTCCACATTGCAATCCTATCCTGAGACCATATACACCTCCTGTATAATCCTTTTTTACAGGGGGTGGTGGTAAATAAATATCTCACACTCCTCTTCACACCACCTCTGTGCTTTAAATGGAGCATTATGCTCTGCTTCAACAGCCAAGATATCTATTCTAGAAAGGTCTAGGAAAAATGGCAGGCAATTATCACTCAAAACTGTTCTGTAATATCCCATCATCTGTGGGCATTGATGGCCAACTCATTTGCCTGACAGATGGCAAATTCTGAAAATACAGATAGTCTGTTATTATATATGTGAAACATGGCAGCCTTCCATTCCTGAGTATGGTGCTGAGAACATGTGTTCTACAGATAATCCATCTACAGAGAGTTAGCTATGTCATGACGACTCCTTCACCCTTAAACAGATTGTACATAATCACAACTGCACACAGGTGCTCTGGCATGTGCAAAGCATTGCGTTTACTGAGAGTGATCATCATGCAAATTGAGTGATTCAAAAACAATAATGATATAAGCCCAAATTAGCATAATCATCACACCCAGAGTGGTGAGACTATTCAATATGAGCAGGAAGAAAAGCACAGACCCTCATCATGCTACAAGCAAAAACAATGAAAAGCAAATAGCACGTATGAATTCTGCAGAAAGTCTTTCCTGTCAGAGGATCTTTGTCTTAAATAAGGTGAGTGCACTTCTAACATATTTCATTACATTGTAGAATGCTACCATAGATCATAGGTTAGTACTAGGCTTGCTGCCCTTTCAGGACATTTTAAATCTAGCTAATTCACTTTCAAAGGTGAGAATCAAACCCTGTTTCTTGTGACTGTGAGGTAAACACCTTAACTATTATACCAACTCCCAACCCTTAGACAAGAGATGGCTCCCTGTGTTGGTACCACAGACCTGTGTCTCACCCCCTCAGTTCTTCAAGAGAAGAGCAAAAAAAAGACAAAAAAGAAAAATATTCACAGCCAGCCTCTTGATTGGCCCCTAATACTTTATGCCTGGTGCAATTGCCCCCTTTGCCCTGCTCTTCCTACACTGCTGCCTTAGACTGATCCTTTATTGACGGCTGTGAAGGATGTGAGATTGTCAGTAACATTAAGATTTGTTTGTCACAGCTGTCTTAGGACTACTGCATGTAGTAGACTGGAAGATTGTTAAGGTAGATAGGAGGCACACCCTGGGCATATATTCTGAGAAAATTTAGATAATATTTTGCTATGGCATGTCTTGCATATATTTCAGTAACCACAACCTTAGTAGCAGTAGTATTGTAATACCAAGTTTTGTTGTTCAGTTACCCTTCCCTGACTGTTTTGTGGGGAACACAGTAGTATTGTAATGGCTAAGTTTTGTTGTTCAGTTACCCTTCTGTGACTGTTTTGTGGGGAATATGTATAAACCGTGGCTCTAGATGACTGTCACTGTTGGAGTGACACCCCGACTCCATGTGCAAAAATAGGGAAAAGGGGTTAAGGAT
Source organism: Protopterus annectens (assembly GCF_019279795.1). Lineage (NCBI taxonomy): Eukaryota > Metazoa > Chordata > Ceratodontiformes > Protopteridae > Protopterus > Protopterus annectens. The sequence continues at coordinate 1,846,314,462 of NC_056743.1, read as the reverse complement.
GGATGGATTAACATGCTCAGTATACATATCATGCCTGACATATACTTAAGGATTGTGAGTATAGATATCTAACTGTCAGGAACAAATTAAGCATAATATATGGTCTAGTAGGATGACAGCATTATATGGATTTGTAAGGTCAGTGCAAGGACAAGGATGTTAAATCCCTCATTTTCTATACCAGCAGAGCTATGCCAAAAAAAAAAGGTCCAATGAAAACAGATGCTGCATCTGGTGGCCCATCCACATCCACCTGCAAGCCCAAATTTACAGATGAAGACAACAAGGTGGTACTACAGGTTTGCTGTCTCATGGCCAAACAGCACTACTGTAACTGTGTCTTGGCTGAAATTGTCAGCAATATTATTGCTGTGGGTAGTCAGGACCACAACTATGATATACCCTACCACAGGGCCATGGATATGATTCTTGCCACTACACACACAGCAGAAGCCATGCAACAGGTGGTAAGCTGTTAACAGAACCACATCTTACAGAGTCAAGGAGTTTCTGGCTTCACTTAAAACAGTACCACCTCCACTGTGTGCCACAGTCTGGTGCTAGAGCTTGGGACAGAGTTGGACAGGCCCCAGAGATTTTCAAAAGATGTCCCAGGTATTTAGTTCTAGTTCATTGTAGCAATAGCTGAAAGTCCTCCTTACCTCATAGTCACTCAAAATTGCCTTACATCTGTCTGACTTGTGGTATACATATACATTAGGGACCCAACAAACACAACTATCTTCACAAAGTATGGCAAGGGTTATTACATTTTATCATGTTTTTAACTAAAAAGATATCTGTTACATGAGTAGTTGTGATGTTAGGTTATACTTGCACAGGATATTATTTGCTTTGGTGTTGTGATAGGTTAAGCTCTAACTAGCATCAGCACTATGGAACTGCCAGTGTCTGATGTTCAGGTATTTCTAACCTGTGATAATGATGGTAGGGATGAGCTGGAACAGTCAGGAGTACAGAGCGTGTGGGTGTTTGACACAGGAAGTGTGAACACTGCATCCCCTACACAGATCATGGACACAGTCTCTATGGCAACAGATACCTGGGATACACAAACATCTGATAGAGTATAGACTGGTGGGGACATTATAGATCAGGGAAGTGTGATGGGTCCTGCTTCTCAGATGTCTGAATCTGCCTGCAGCACTCATGGGCAGGGAGGTCCACATGGGGGTTGGTAATTGTGCTGGGTACTGTTTTCCTTGCAGGAGCCCATCCTGCTGTAACCACTTTCTTAAATAGAATGTTGCTCAACAGTGCACTCACAGTCAGTATTTTGGCAAATGTGGCAGGATCATACTTCAGTACCACTGGATGAATCCAGACAGCAAAAGCATGCCTTCAGAAGCCCAAACACATGCTCTACAATGTTTCTGGTTTCTGATTGGGCCTGGCTGTACTCCTGTTGTGTTTAATTGTGTGGATTTCTGATAGGTATCATGAGGCAGTGTTCCAGAGCATATCCAGAGTCACTAACAACATGTCTTTATGGGAAGCCATCCCTCACATACCATTGATAAAGGTCACATGTATCCTATGTGTGGGACTCATGAAAACTTCCTGGGTGGCCTGCAGACACATTGTAGATGATACCATGTGCATTACAGACCATCTGGCAGTTTATAGAGTGATACCTGCTTTGGTTCACTACCTCCTTTGCAGTTCAACAGGTGTGTCCTTTGTTTCACTGTGGATAAAGACTACTTTCCTCACTACCTTGTGAAAATGACTGATATCCTACATGGTATTGTTCTGTCCTCTGCAGTATGGGGGAACAACATAGTTACTACTCTCTGGGGTATGTGGTAATGGCATGTTCCCTCACATGCTGAAGTATGGTACTGAGAAACTAATGGAGTATTCTTTTTTTCAAACAAGAATCATCTTTATTAAATTATCGCGCATGACAAAGGCAATCATACCTTTATATAAATGAAAACAAACCATATTGATATAATTTTAGTTGTAAACATACAGCACTTATAATATATCCAGTCATTGTCAGTCAGACATTACATAGCTCATTCAAATCCTGCCTTCCTTTAAACCTCATTCCTCCTCTGCATGTATTCCCATTTTTACCATGTAATTTGCTCCTACTCCTACCTTTTTCTAAAGATCCCAGTTCCAGTTATTTTATCTGTATTACAATATTCACTACTTCTAGTAAAGTTGGTTTAGACTTTGATTTCCAGTTTTTAGTAATTGTTTTTTTGGCAGCCACCATATTTAGACTCAGCAAGGCCTTACTATGTCTAGACAATTTGACTCTCAATCACAGCTCAAAAAATCATTTCCTTAGTTGCACCAATTTGCTCACCCAGTATCTCTGACAGAATAGTCTGCAAGGAATCTCTAAAGTCTGACAACTCATTACACTCCCAAAAATATATTCCCAGTTACTTCTTTCTTCCCTATCACACCTCCAACAATTGCTGTCTACCTGAGGAAAAATTATTTGGAGTCTACTTGGGGTATAAAAATATCTATGTAAACACTTCCAAGCAAAGATGTTAAATCTTCTTGACTTTGTTGCGTATTTGGTAGACATACATATATCTACCCATTGTTTCTTGTGAATTGTTTAATCAATCTCTCTTCCCAATCCTTTTTAACCTCCTGTGAGTGATTCTTATAATTATCAAACAATATTTTGTATGCTCTACTAATTATTCCTTTTTTAATAGCAGCTTCTATTCTAGATTCTACTAAAAACTCTACCACTGCTGGTCTTTCACTTAGGATACCCCTATTTCTTTTTCTTTCCCTAAACTTTGATATCAATCCTTGATAGGGAAGACATTCTCTATCCTGCAGTCCAAATAAATTCTTGGCCTCTTCCCATTCTGTTACCTTTCCCCTCTCTTATTATTTGCTGTCAATACCTTGGTTCTTTTATCATTCTTTTACCAGTTTTCACCAATAAATTCCAGCCCCCCTCTTGCCAATTGTCTGTATCCCTAATTGCAGTCATCCTTATTGGCAGAATCTCCTTTCTCCATTTCTGTGTTGGCTTAGTTCTTAAAATAAAAAGTAAAAAAAACAATAAAAATAAGAAACCCACTAGCCACAAAACTCCAACAGGTACAACACCCAGTACAACATGGACAGCAATCTGATTAGAGCTATTCCTTATAAAAACTGGGCTATTTGAAGGATGATAGCCAGATTGCTGGTAAAGTGGGTGAAAAACCTCTCATTGCCTTTAGGGAAGGACAAAACTTCAAATACTTGGTTGAGCATTGTGGCACTCATAACAGGAAAAATTATCTTACAAATTTTAAGACGTCTAAGTGTGGGAGTGGTTCTATGAGCAAATTTTTTCTTTGTTATGAGCAATTTAATATTAATGGTTTTAAGTTTAAGATGAAGGAAGCATGTAACTGCCTTACCAAGGGTGTTGTTTATGCTGCTTTATGTGAATGTTGTCCGGCCTACTATATAGGCAAAACTGAATGCAGTTTTAAAGATCATATATGGGAACATAACAATGATATTAAGCACAAAAAAGAAAGCAATGCATTAGCTAGGCACGCTAGTGCCTTTCCTGGACACACCTTTACGTTTGTGATTATAGAGAGGGTGCCAATGGATCTGCGTTGTGGTCCCTGGCAGCTACTTTTAGAAAAATGTGAATTGTATTGGCAACTGCAATTAAGTGCTGGCTGCTGGCCAGGGCTTAATGGTTTTACATCTATTTCCTGTTTATTAAAACTGAAGGCTTTAGAGAGGTAGTTTTATTTAAATGTTATTTAAATCTCATTTAAGAAGTATTTTATCTGTCTTATCTGGTTTTTAAAATGTGTTTTGTCACCTTAAAAATGCCCAGAGCTTGGCAACCAGGTGATCATATGCTACCTATCATGTGACTTTTTACCATGTGATTTTTTTTTTACCATGTGACTTTTTACCTACTACTATTTAAATGGATTTAAAACAATGTGGTTTTGTCTGAAGTTTATATTTAATAAACAAAAGTGCTAAAAAAGAAAAAAGAAAGAGATACTGCATTTTTACTGGCTGTTGTACCTGTTGGAGTGTTTGTGGCCTGCGGGTTTCTTATTTTTATTAGTTCTTACAATGCTTTCTGATACTTTATAAATATAGTATTTTGCATGGTTATTGTTATTCTCCTTAAGGATATGCATCTAAAATCCAAGTTTCTCCTTTTTGCTTGAGCATCCCATTGTTTCATCATCATCCCTCTCCAGTTTGAATTATTGGTTTGTGTTTGTGCTATTATGGAGTATTATTGAGGCAGATAATAGAGATAATCCCACTGTGTTCAGGTTAAGTCACTTAAATGTCCCATTAGTTATTATATTTAAAACTACACATCCCTTTGTATCCACTGGGATAGGTGCTCCATGACTTCCTTGTGGCTGCAAATGATACCAACACAATTTCACAATTTGTCACATGGTATCCCTGTAAACACAGTACAAGTCAGTAATGTCAATGTCATGAAGGACATGAAATATTAAATGGGTCAGATGTCCCAGTCCCTCCTTAGGTAACTGTGCACACTGTTCTCCAGGTCTGCTGTCTAGCATTTAAATGTTTCTAAATCATTGAGCCATCTTATTTTGCTTTATTACCATACATTTGTTTGTTTTTTTGTGTCTTTCGGCTTTTCCCGGTTAGGGGTCACCACAGCGGAACTCCAGTCTGCTAATGATTGGTAGTTGATTTTTACATGCCGAGTTACCAGCCCTGATACACAACCTTCAACGAAGGTATGCCCATTCACGCATGTCTCCATGCAGAAGATGCTCT